>NW_018220880.1:0-2249 GCF_001263595.1 Phalaenopsis equestris
CCCGAGAGTCCAGGAAAAATTAATACAGAGGCTCATCGATGGTGCCATCAACGCCGCCGATAGCAAGACCGGCAAAATGACGGTTACTTGGGTTTAAATTGCGGTTTTTGGGCGGGAATGATCTTTTTAAACTCAAAAATTCAATTCCTAGTTCATATTTTCCCTCCAAAAATGAAGTGAAACTCCACTAATTTCATTCCTATGGTATCCAATTCCCCTGATAATCCCAGAATGCGAGTTTTCAATCGGCGAAAGTTTATTAGTGCGGAAGCGCAGCGAATTCAACAAGTCACTGACAAAGAAAAGATTGATCAAGGAATGAGGATTCATATATTGTGGATTGAATAATCCCACGATGGATATTGAGTAAACGATAATGCGGCGACGATGGGAAGTGTTGTACTACACTACAGCCGCCGTGGTCGTTCTTGTGGTAAAAGAATTCTATGCAAATTTACACGGAATCAACCAGGGAGTTGTTTATGTGCGAGGAAGATAGATCACTTTCACTCCTACACAAATTAATGAATTATACACGATCAAAAATGTTCCTATCTGCAACTATTCCAATTTCGTCCCAACGAGAAACTGGATGAATGAAATATACCAATATTTAACGGACGAAACTGACGACTGGGAAACAAGGGAAAACGAGTATGTTAGTTTTTATGCGACACTCCTAAATCCCGTTTCAAAATATTGGCACTTTTTCATTTCTGCAAAACTATTATCGATAATGAAGATAGGTAAAGTTTTTAAAGAATGTGTCATTTTAAATTACTCCATCCAAAGGGGACTGCCGAGTGACATTGGATCAATAATTGTGAAGTCAGTTTTGTGCCTGATCGTTCATGGATAAACTTATGGGCTTGGACACTCCTCCACAATTTTCTCACTTTGCAATCAGTTCCAAGTGTCCTATGAAAATTGACAAAAGGTATTGCTACCTTGGAAGCCTTTGGATCCAACTGAGAGATTCCCAATTTTTTAAGATGAAAATGACATGGCCATTATAGTAGATCAATCATCTAAAAATTGATCAATCATCTAAAAATTCATTGCCATTTTAACCCTTAATTCCTGATAAGTCTTTAGCAATATTGCGCCGAATCAAGAAATTGGAAAAGGAGGCACAAAATGTCATGAATGCGATTAATAATATCTCTAATTTCTTTGATCATCTAGACTGGAGGATGAAGGAACATTTTGATCACTCTGGACATTTGGAAGATAGCTTGATACGACTGATGAAAAGGATGAAATTGATAGAGGAGGATTCTACTGAAGAGTTTCCATTCAGACCATTCTACAACCTCTTCATTCATGTACAATCAATGGGTGATCTCAGAGGAGAATCTTATACTGAGTCTGAGGATTAGTAGAATTATATTACTACCTATCTGTCTATCTATGTATTTTGATTTGAACTTTATATTTGCTTTGCTTTAGAATTATGCTTTTAGATCTCTGTATAGTTTAGACTAACCATAGGATGTTTTGTTTTCAACGTTTTGAGTGTTGTGGCTTGGATTGTGAGCTGAATTAATGTATTTGGGTTGAGAAAATACCAAACTGAGGTGTGTTATGTAACTTATATTGTACCCCTTGAAATTTATATATAAATGTGGTGTTTTGTGTTGTGAAAGTTTATATGTGCTAAGTACATCATTTAATCACTTAAAATTATGTCTATAATGATTGAACGAATGTCATTTAGGCTTGGAATTGATCAAAATTGCAAAAATCTGAAACTTGGACAAAATCAATAGAGCCCGCCGACAGCGGATTTTTCCTGAGACTTACGATTTAATTCCAATAAAGCCCGTCGACGGTACCATCAACCCCGCCGACGGTGCCATTGACCTCGTGAAGGCAAGCTCACAAAAAACAAAACACCTTTAACCGTGATTTTGACCAGTCAACCGCCACTACTCATCATCCCCTTCCACCTAAAAATGCCATTTTGGAACTAGGGCTTGAAAGATTTTTGATTGGGAGGCGATTTCAAGGCTTTCTGACACCGGATTTGATCATCTCTAGGTAAGAGCTTCACTCCAAACTAAAAATATTTGATTTTCACCATGGATTTCTTCCACAATGAGGAGATAAGAAAAACGTGAGAATGTGAAGAAAATTTGGGAAGAAATTCACCGATCTTAGTGTTGAACTCTTAGAATTACTATTGGAAGCCATGATTTGCATATTTGAAGTAATTTTTAGAATTTTTCTATAATTTGATTAGATTGAAA
>NW_018220880.1:2484-3067 GCF_001263595.1 Phalaenopsis equestris
CCTGCTGAGTTCACTGCAGCCCGCATCAACACTTTTTACGAAGTCCCAGACTCTTATAGTTTTCAATATGAATCCTTTAGTACAATGGAAGGCCCCCTCAATGATGTGATCAACTTTCTCATTGATGGAAAAGGAACATGGAAGATAAAGCAGCGAGAACGGGTAAATTTTTCTGCTTCCATGCTGAATGCCACTTCTAAGGCGTGGCAATATTTTATTTCCTCTACTCTATTACCGACCTATCACCATTATGAGGTAACTAAAGATAGAGCTATTCTGAATTTTTGTATTCAGAATAATAGAACTATAAATGTGGGGAGAATTATTCTTAAGAATAATTGACTATAGCATGGAGTGAGACAAGTGGAGGGCTAGGACATCCTGGCCTTATTTATGCGCTTTATAGAGTGGAAATTGGAGATGAAGAATGGGTTTATCCTATGAAACCCATTAGTAAGGCTAATTTGAAGACTTATGAGTCCCATGAAAAATGGAGAACTGGGAGTAGAAGTCAAGAACCTTCTACTCGTAGAGATGTGCCCTCTACAAGTTATGACCTTCCACCTTCTAGTTCCCCTACCCT
>NW_018220880.1:3280-3962 GCF_001263595.1 Phalaenopsis equestris
GGTATCAGCCCGATCCACCTGCTGATCAAGGCGATGAAGACATAGTTTGGTATTTTGATATTGAATGAAATTGATGTACTTGTATTTGTACTTATTTATACTTTTATTTCTGTGATTTTTTTTGTAATAGAAATGCATGTTTGTGTATTTGGACTTTTATTTTTACTATTCCGTTGTACTTGGATGATTTTTGATTGTTGTTATAAAGTTAGTGTTATGGTTAAATGTGC
Source organism: Phalaenopsis equestris (assembly GCF_001263595.1). NCBI lineage: Eukaryota > Viridiplantae > Streptophyta > Magnoliopsida > Asparagales > Orchidaceae > Phalaenopsis > Phalaenopsis equestris. Next base: position 3,511 of record NW_018220880.1, read on the forward strand.
ATGTGTAGTTTAATAGATGTTGAGTAGTATTTTGTGGATTGTATTGTAATGTGATTTTTTTTTGCGCATTTTAATTGTAATTGTTTTATTTAGTATTGTGCTTGTGTTAGGAAATTTTGTGCTTGTTTAATGTTTTAGGTTTATACTGTTTATACTTATTTATACTTATTTCAAAATTTCATTACCCAAAAATTCCTTTAATGATTTATATGTGTAGAAAGCTTCTAATATTATCGATCAAGTGAAGTAAAAAATTGAGAAGTCCTGCAAATATTTCAGAATGATGAAAATGCCTACAATACTGAGGTATGATTTATATTTATAGTTTTTCTTTCCACCTGTATTATTTCATATTTAAAAATTTAAGTTTGTGGGAGAGAAGAAAAAGATTAACTATTAGATGTCCTCTATTTCAATATTTTCAAAAATTATTTATATGATTTTATGTAATG
>NW_018220880.1:6038-7509 GCF_001263595.1 Phalaenopsis equestris
TATTGCAATTGCCTATTAGTGACAGATAAGTAAATTGAACTTCGTTGTTGTGATTAAAGTATTATTTTTTCTAAAATCTTAGTTCGTAAATCTAAACCACTCCCTGTGGGATCGATATCTAGGACTCCATTACAGCCCTATATTACTTGAGCGATACATATACTTGCATTGATAAGCATGACTTTACAATTATTGAATATTTATCATGTCCATATTTATCTTATATTTTTAAGCATATATAAAGTTGCGGTCAGCTGCCGCGCTTAAGCGTCGGATATGGCGCTTAAGCGCCAATGCACATTTTTGCACTAGCAACTTAACATCCAAATTCTCATTCTAACATGTCTTGGTCACTATTTCATTCTAACATGTATTAGTCACTAAATAAAGTCTTAAAATCTTTACTAACACATAATAGTTTCAAAAATACTATCTTAATTTTCTTAATCACACACAAAATAACAATCAAAATAAAAACGCTCTGATAACTATGGGTTGCCTCCCACAAAGCGCTTGGTTTTACGGTTTTAGCCCGACGTAACCAATGCTTATTTGATTGACTCAACATCATTCCATCATTAAGTTTATGTCAATCCCCTATAAAATAAGTTTCAATCTATGTCCATTAACTATAAATATTTTCTCAGACTTAGGATCTTTAATATCCACAACTCCATAAGGATAAAAATTTATCGCAACAAATGGGCCCATCCACCTGGACTTAAGTTTGCCAGGAAATAATCTTAACCTTGCATTATATAGCAAAACTTGTTTCCATAGCTGAAAATTTTTAGTAAGAATCCTTTGATCATGCCACATCTTCATCTTTTTTTTTTATAAATATTAGCAATCTTATAAGATTCATTCCTTATATCTTCAAGCACATTTAATTGCAATAACCTTTTCTCACCAACAACTTTCAACTTATAATTGAACTCTTTAATCGCCCAATATGCTTTATGCTCAAGTTCAATTGGTAAGTGACAAGCTTTCCCAAATATTAGCTTATGACATTCCTATAAGGGTTTTGTATGTAGTCCTATAAGGCCACAAAGCATAGTCAAGTTTGACTGACCAATCGATTTTTATTAGATTCACAAATTTTTCCATAATTCTTTTAATTTCCCAATTGGATAATTCAGCCAATCCACATATCTTAGGATGATAAGTAGTAGCAATCCTATGATTTATATGATATTTCTTTAATAACTTCTCCATTATGACATTTCTGAAATGATTTCCTCCATCAATAATGATAACTCTCGGCATCCCAAATCTACAAAATATGTTTGTTTTCAAAAATTTTGCAACACTTTGAGCATCACATCGAGGTAAAGCAACAACTTCTATCCCATTAGATGCATAGTCCACTGTTAACAGAATATATAAATTTCTAAAAGATGGCATAAATGGTCCCATGAAATCTAATCACCAAATATAAAATATTTCAACTTCTAGCATATAATTGAGG
>NW_018220880.1:7932-32731 GCF_001263595.1 Phalaenopsis equestris
TAATGTTCATTAATTTCTTTTTCTTTCTTTTTCAATACATAGTGGTTTTTCTAACTCAAGCCAGAATAAATGATCAACAAATTGATTTTCAGTCCCTTTTCAATCTACTATTTCAAAATCAAATTCTTGCATAAGAAGAATCCATCTTATAAGTCTAGGTTTAACATCCTTCTTTTTCATTAAGTACTTAATAGCACAATGATCTGTATGCAATATACAATGAGTTCCAATTAAATATGATATAAATTTATCAAAAACATATACTATTGCTAATAACTCTTTTTCAGTTTTTATAAAATTGATTTGAGTTTCGTTAAGAGTTTTACTAACATAGTAAATTACTTTGAAAATTTTATCATATCTTTGTCCTAAAACAGATCCTATAGCAAAATCACTAGCACACACATCAATTCAAAAAAATTTCCCCAGTTTGGTGGAACAATAATTAATGTAGTGATTATTTTTTCTTTTAACAAATTACATGCTTTTAGGCATTCCTAATCAAAATTGAAAATTGCATCTTTCTCTAGTAAATGACATAAAGGCTTAGCAATCTTTGAAAAGACTTTAATATATCGCTTGTAGGATCCAACATGTCTTAAAAAACTTCTAATTTACCTTACATTTGTTGGACAAGGTAAATTAGTGATCACTTGAATTTTAACAGGATCTACTTCCATACCATTTTCTGATATTTTATGACCTAATACAATTCTTCCTGCTACCATAAATGGCATTTTCCTCAATTAATGACTAAATTTGTTTCTTCCCAGAGCTTAATAACTTTAGATAAATGTTCTAAACATGAGTCAAATGAAGTTCCAAACACTGAAAATCATCCATGAATACTTCAATCCCCTTTTCAATTAAATCACAAAAAATTGTCATCACACATCTTTGAAATGTAGCTGGGGCATTACATTCTAAAAGCAAAAAATACCATAAGGACTGGTAAAAGTTATTTTCTCTTGATTCTCAAGAGATATTTGTATTTGGTGATAACCAGTATATCCATCTAGAAAACAAAAGTATTTATGCCCCGCTAGTCTATCTAGCATTTGATCTAGAAAGGGTAATGGAAAATGATCTTTCATAGTGGTAAGATTTAATTTTCTATAATCAATGCATATTCACCACCATGTAACTTGTCTAGTAGGTATAAATTCATTATGTTCATTCACAGTTACAGTTACTCCTTCTTTCTTAGGAATGCAGTGAATTGAACTAACCCATGCACTATCAGAAATAGGGTAGATAATTCCATCATCTAACCACTTTAAAATTTCTTTCTTAACAACTTCTTTCATAACAGGATTCAGTCTCCTTTAAGGATCAGCCTTGGGTTTACAGTTCTCATTCATATGAATTCTATGCATACAAATTGAAGGGCTGATTCCTTTAATATCAGCAATTGTCCATTTAAAAACTTTCATAAAATTTTTCAAAATTTTTGTCAATCTTGTTCTTCTTCCATCGTTAATTTTGAGGAAATTATAACTAGTAAAGTAGAGGAATCTCCTAAAAAGGCATATTTCAAATGTTCAGGAAGTAACTTCAACTCAAGTTCTAAATGTTTTTCAATTGATGGACAAAATGATTTATCTTTATCTATCGTGTCCAAAATTTCAAAACTTTCTCAAACATAGTTTGAATCTTCCATAAAAAGTTCTTCACATCGATCTAATTCCTCTTCTTGCTTGTGTTCCAAATCTTTTTGTTCAAATTTTTCTTCATAAGCTGTTTTAAAATGACATTCACTTAGATATCTTATAATATTCATCCTATAACATTCATTATCTTTACCTTTTGTAGGATATTTCATTGATCCTGAAATATTGAAAGTAACAGTTTGATCATTGACACACATTGTTAATTTCCCTTTCTGCACATCTATCATTACTCTTCCTATGGCTAAGAAAGGTCTCTCCAAAATGATAGATATCTCTTTATCTTCCTCCATCTATAGTATAATGAAATCAACAGAAAAGATAAATTAATCCACTTTCACTAGGACATCCTCTATAACTCCTTTAGGGTATGTTATCAAACATCTGCTAAATGTAGAGTTACGGTAGTAGGGGTTATTTCATCTAATCCCATTCTTTTGAATATTGATAATGGCATAATGTTAATTCTTGCACCTAAATCAGATAAAGCTTTCCCATAAAATCTGTCTCATAATGAACATGGAATTGTAAAGCTACCAGGATCTTTATGCTTTTTAGGAAGCTTTTTTTGAATTATAGCACTGCACTCCTCACTAAGTGCAACAATCTCATTATCTTCAAACTTCTTTTTCCTTTTGAGAATATCCTTCATACACTTTTCATATCTTGACATTTGTTCTAAGACTTTAGAAAATGGAATATTAATTGTAAGCTTCTTAAATATTTCCAGAAATTTTAAAAATTGCTTATCCAACTTCTGCAGACAAAGTCTCTGAGGAAATGGAGGTGGTGGGTTTTCCAAATAAATTTTTACTGGAGAAATAGGTCTTTCAGGATCTTTTGGAGCGTCCTCTTTTGATTCTTCAATTTCTTCTCTCTCTACTTCAATTTCTTTTTGAACCCTACCTTCCAACTCTCTTTTGCTTCTACGTTGAACGGCTTTTACTTGCTCTTTATTCTAGTCTTTTGGTTTTGATTCAATATTACTAGGAAGTTTTCCTTGGGATCTATTACTTCATGAATTTATTATTTGCCCAAGTTGATTCTCAATATTTCTAATTGTAGCTCCTTGACTTTGTAAGTGCTTTCCCATTTGTAACACTACTTCTTCTCTTTAAATTGTGTATTACTATTGAAATGGATTACTGTTAAAACCTGAAGGATAAGTAGATCTATAATTGTTCTAGTTTCGCAATGGGTTTACTTAGTTGTTCCCCCATTGTTCATTATAATCACCCGAATTGTTATTCCAGTTAAAATTGGGATGGTTTTTGCAACCTCGGTAATAATAATTTGAATATGGGTCATTCTATTTGTTATTTATGGCATTCAAAGTTTCTAATGATGCTTGAGAATCTATCATTTGGTCAAATAAATCCTCTTCAATCATGGAAATTGGTTGAAGAAAATTCATTCCAAATTAGTCTAACTTCCTTGAAATGGTAGTAACTTGATTTGCTAACATAGTAAATGCATCAGTTTCATGAATATTGGCAACTTTCTAAGGATTCACCCTCTCAGAAGGCCATTGAGAATTATTGGTAGCCATATTTCTTCAATTAAAGCATAAGTCATGAAATAGTTTTAGCCTCACCAAAAGTTTTTGAATTTTAAGAACCCCCAGCCGCAAAATCAATAATTTATCTAAGAGATCCAACTAATCCATTATAAAAGTTTGAGTTATTAACCAATATGGTATAGCACGGTGTGGACACTTTCTTAAGAGTTCTTTAAATCTTTCCCATGCTTCATAAATAGATTCCCCTTCAAACTGATTAAAAGATGTAATATCATTTCTAAGCTTTGCAGTTTTTTATGGTGGAAAATATTTAGCAAGGAATTTTTATGCTAAATCACCCCAAGTTCTGATAGATCTAGGTGCTAACAAATTCAACAACATCTTAGCTTTATCCCTCAATGAGAAAGGAAATAACTTAAGTCTTGTGGAATCATCTGATACACTATCGTATCTAAATGTAGCACACAATTCTAGAAAATTGACAAGATGTAAATTTGGATCTTCAGTTGGTGATCCCCCAAACTAATTATTTGAAACCATTTCAATAATAGCAGGTTTAAGCTCAAATGAATTGGCCACTATAGTAGGTTTTTGAATACTACAATGAAGTTCATCTACAGTAGGGTTGGCATAATCTCTTAAAGGTCTATGCTCTTGATGAATTTAAGCATTTTGATCATTTTGGTTTGCCATTTCTATAATTTTTTTGGATTTTTGAAAATTTTTAATTTTTTTGGTTTTTTGATTTTTCTAACAGTTCTCTCTAATAAAAATTCCACCAAACTCTTAAAGTTTCTTTGAATCTCTTCTCTTTTACAGTACTCTCAATATAAAACTAAAATAAAATAAGAAGAATAAATATGTGGTGCATGAAAATCTCTCCAATTAACTTCCCAATTTTTGAACTTTCAAAAATTTCCCAGTACTTTCAGGACCTCTTTCAAAGTCCCAATCTTCCTTCTTCTTTCCTTCTTCTATAATTCTCCAAAAGGTTCCTTGGTATCTCTTCAAATTGTGTCTTGATTTGATGTACTTCCTTAAGAGATGTATCCTTTCACAATAATTTTGGTCCATGGTGGTTGTAACCACCTATTAAGCCAATAGGTTCCTCAAAAACCTCTTCAAAATTCATAAAAATTGAATTTAAAAAATTGAAAAAATTCATAAAAATTGAATTTACTCATCTAATAACTGCCACAGGCACTTAAGCGTGGGGCCTCTCGTGCTTAGGCACGACCTTCTCTAGTTACCCGACGCTTAAGCGCCAAATCTGGCTCTTAGGCGCCAAAACACTTTTGCACATTTTTCACCCATTTGCTCCAAATTTAATCCTTTTTCACTTCTTTAAGCATTTTTCACCATTTTACTTGTACCTGAATGAAAAACACAAAAATACCTTCCATTAAAGCACAATATCTCAAAAATAGGTATAAAAATGTGTCTAAAAATATTATATATTTTAGGCGTATCACTTGGCACTATGCTTGTAAACCTCATTGTGCTGGTGGGCCTTGCCTTAAAACACTGAAGCACTATTGACATAAATATGTGTAAACCCTGGTTCAAATTTTGGCAAGGAGAGTCTCTATAGGCTAACTTCATGCAACATAAACATTGCAAAACTTTACATACTTCCAATGTTAATTGGAGCTTAAAACACTGAAGCACTATTGACATAAAAATGTGTAAACTCTGGTTCAAATTTTGGCAAGGAGAGTCTCTAGAGGCTAACTTCATGCAACATAAATATTGCAAAACTTTACATACTTCCAATGTTAATTGGAGAGTGGGGTATTCTAGACTTTGGCAAGTCATCATTGCTGCTCATGATGTAACTTCACATTTCATGTTTTGGGATATTGGAGATGGTAGTATCTCCTTTTGGAATGATGACTTGGGTCTTTCTACATTTTCTAATTTGCCTCCTCATGACTATGATGTTGATTTACTGGTCTCAGATTGTTCGATTAATGGTGAATGGAATCTTGACAAGCTGAATTCTTTAGTCAGTGAACTTGCTCTTGCCATTTCTAGATTTCCTGTTAAACCTCAAGATAGAGCTCTTCCTACATGGAAGAAACATGCTAACTCATCCGTCACAAAATGGCTTTACTTAAACCTGCACTCTCTTACTCCATGGAAATGAGATATTTTTATTTAGCATAAAATTATTTCTCCATCTATTTCCTTTTCCTTTGGAGATACTTCCATAAGTTGCTTCCTCTTGATGATATACTTAAATTGAAAGGGCTAAAACTTGCATCTTACTGTTATAATTGTAAAAAAGATGTTGAATCTCTGAATCATTTGTTCTTTGAGTGTCCTTTTGCTAAAAAAGTTTGGCATCATATTGGGTGCTTTTTTGATATTTATTGGCCCACGAATCTAAATTTAAAAAAAGCAAATGAGATTTGGAAGGGATTTGAACCCTCTTTCAACAAGATTTATGTTTTCTTGTTATTATCTTATGGTTTATTTGGATGGCAAAAAATAGTCATAAATATGAAGCTACTAGTCATTCCCCCTCTCCCGCTTCCATTTTAGTGGTTGCTTATTTCAAAAAAGCTTGGAAATCCTTCTTTGGATAGGATGGCACTCATACTGTGGCTAAGAATAGGAAACTCACTTTGATTAAATGGGCACCACCCCCTATGGTTGGTTTAAGGATAATGTTGATGAGAGTTTTTCCAATGCATATACAGGTATGAGTGGGATTATCAGAGATGTTTCTTAAGGATGTATAGCTTATAATGCATCACCTTATATCACTAACTCCTCAATAGAGGCTGAGACCTCTACTGTGCTTGCTGCTTTTCATACTGTTACCTCTTTAAAATTAAATAGCATTGTGGTGAAAATTGATTCTGAATTTCTTTTCAACATTATTATAGCTAAGATTAAACCTCCTTGGTATATCTTAGCTTTGCTGAATAGAATTAGGTTTACTATTGAAAGACATCATTCTAACATACTATTTTCATTTACTTATAGAGAAGGGAATCAATCATCGGATTGGCTGGCCAAATGGAGGGTGCAAAATGCTATTATTGGAAATACCCCTCTCTTATCCTTACATAGACATATTAAAAAAATTTTGGATTCCTCATTTGTTCATATTTGAGGCACTGCCCCCTCATTTGGATTCTTTTTACATTATATGGGTCTGACTTTGGTTTATATGGATTGTCCTTTTATCCATTTGTTGAAGATGGTTTTCGAGCGTATATTTGGCCATGTTTTTTGGGGTTTTAAGCAGAATGGCTTTTTATTTCTTCTTACTATGATTTGGGAGATGGGTTCTCGGTTTTGGAATTGGGTTCTCGGTTTTGGACTAATATTGGAAGAACTTGTTGCTCTCTGATTGAACAGTTTTATTGCTTTCATTTTCTTTATTTTGGCAGTTGGTTTCTCAGTTTTGTGTCTACCATGAGGGTATTTTCAAGCTTTATTTGTTGACATGGGGCTTTTAGTCCCAATATTGTCTTCCTTTTTATAAATTATACTATTCAAAATGAGTTTCCTAGTTACAAATTTGAATTTGGCCTAAATGGAGAATGCAGTGGTTTGATTTTTTTAGCACATGTGCAAGATTGTGATATAGCTAGGGTAATGAAATTAAAGTTCACTGGCAGGATTTTGAACCTGGTACTTGGCTTAATAGGTAACTGTTTGAAGTTTATGTTTGCATTAATGGTTGACTTTCTATTTTGGTTACCATTACTGATAACAACTTTCTCCAAAAACCATGCTTAGACTATTGCTATACTATATTGGGAGTTGAGGTTGTGACCACTGATTTCTTTTACATAGTTGTGTTGTGGTGGTCTTTTGCACCAAAAAACACATCTTACACTCCTAAGGCCCTTGATGTTTTTTATCTGAAGCTTTTTGACAATTGGAGGCTTACGGTTTACGATATTTCTGCATGGTTTACTGGAAAACTCATAGACACTATTTTTTGCTTCATTGATAGAGTGGGTGGTAGTACTGTTGCTTTTATGAAAGGTTATATGAGGCTTGCTTCTCTCTAGGTCGTGAGCTACTATTTGGAGCTTTATGGCTTCACATTGGCTAGCTTGCTTCATTGTGGACTGCTTTCTTTGTTATCTTTTTGATACTAAGCTGGGTGAGGTTGCTTTGACTAACTATTACTTTTGAAGCCACTTATTTTGGGCACATTTTGTGTGGCTTGTGGTCAATTATTGGAATAAATATTGTTGGTATTTTGTGTGGCTTGTGGTGAAATATTGGTGGAAAGGTTATATGAAGCTTGGGCATATTTTGGATGGTATCACTATTTCTTTTATGAAAGATTTTATGAGGCTTTCTTCACTCTGGGCCGTGAGCTACTGTTTGGAGCTTTATGACTTCACATTGGCTAGCTTCATTGTGGATTACTTTCTTAGTTATTTTTCTGACACTAAACTAGGCATGGTTTCTTTGACTAACTATTACGTTCAAATCCACTTATTTTGGGCATATTATGTGTGGCTTGTGGTGAAATATTGGAGGAAATATTGGTGGTATTTAATGTGGCTTGTGGTGAAATATTGGTCGAAATATTTGTGGAGGTATGTTGAGCTAGTTTGGGTTAAGGCCATTGGTTCCCTTTGCCAGATTTCCTTTTGTTGGCTGTCGGATTCCCTGATTAGTGCTTATAATCTTAAGGCCCATGATATTATATCTCTAAAATTTTTATATGATTGGAGGCAATTAGCTCATGTCGGTTATTGTGATTCCTCCCAGAAAACTCATATTTCTGCCATCCCTCGGTTTCATTTTTTTATGTAAAACGTTATATTGTTGGACTATTGGAACTACTATTTTAACCCTTCACTTGTTGCCTTTAACTCTCATAATAGGTTTGGTCTTTTGGTGTTCAGCTGCATTTTCCTTTCTTTGCTGAAGTTATTCTTGGACGGTCACGCAGCTACTCTTTTACACTTCTACTAAATTTCAAATATGGTTCAAGATTTTTCAGCCTTACTATTCACACAACTTTTTTTTTGCACTTTCTTTACATATTTAAAAGGGGTATACTGTATGGATTGGTATACTTTCTGTTGGGAAACATACATGTATTTTTGAAAGTGGTTACTTTATAGTTCCTTCTACATCTTTTTTGCATAGAGTTGTAATGTGGATGGAGGAACCCTTAGGATTTTATGTATTTTTAATTCTTTTAGAAGGGATCATCTTTCCCTCCCCTTTTATGTACCCTTCTTTTTTCTGATTAATTCGTAAGAAGCCACGAGCTAGTCTTTTAATATATATATATATATATATATATATATACATATATATACATATATATATACATATATATAAACATATATATTTATTTATTTATTTATTTATTAATATTAATAGCATGTGCTGTGGAGTTGGGTGAAGGAACAAGTTTTCTCTTCAAGGAGTCTCTGTGGGTTTTGCCCGGACAGACTTATTTTAAACCTTCATCACTGTTCCATTGCTTTGCTGAAGGAGTTAGCTGTTCTCTGCTCCATCAGAGTGAAGCTTGTTACTGTTCCATTGATTTGCTGAAGTAGCTAGATTTTTCTTGCTTCTCCGGCTTAGGGTTTGACTCGGGCCTGGATTTGTTTGTTTCATCTGTTTGCTGACTTTCTATTTTTCCTGCTTTTCTTGATCCCTGGGGTTTTGTTGATGGTTCTTTAAGAGCAAGTCACTTCTCTGAGTTTTTCTTGCTGATTGTTTCTCAATTTAGCACCTTGGGGGTGTTGTTGGTGGTTAATCATGACCACCCCTATTGATTTTGAGATAAATTTACAATGGACAAAAGCCACTTATGCTGGGGTTGTAGGAAATCCTTCCTCCCCCTTGGTGGATCCTAATCTCCTAGTGTTCCCTTAGGAATTTCATAACACTGCTGCAGGGAGGGGTTGAACATCTTGCATACATCCTGTGGGATCTAAAGATGGGGAACCAGTTGCTCTTTTCTCTGATCAGGATAATGCTGATTTGAACTTGGATGTTCAGTTCACACTCATTGGAAAATTTAGTATGGGGCACCCAAAGATGGAACTTGTAAGGAAATATTTTGACTCTTTGAAAATCTCCGATTGGAAGCTAGGCTTGTTGGATGGCAGACATCTTCATATCCAGTTGACAAAGGAAGAGGATTATGCAAGAATATTTGTCAAACAATCCATCATTATTGCTGGAACAGAAATGAAGATTTTAAAATGGTCTCCTGAGTATGACCCCTCATAGGAACCCCCCACTGTGCCAATTTGGTTTAAGCTACAAAAATTGTCATTGCATCTATTTAAACTAAATGCTTTATTTAATATTGGTTGTATCTTGGGTACACCTTTGAAGGTGGATGTTTCCACTTATAATAAAGACAGGCCAGCCATTGTAAGGGTTTTGGTGGAGAGGGATGTCACCCTACCTGAAGTAAAGAGGATATGGATAGGAGACCTAATGAAGGTGTTTTGGCAGGAAGTATTCACGGAGCAAAGACCCTATTATTGCCAACATTGCAAAATGTTTGGTCACACTAGGGAGAAATGCTACAGGCTAAACCCTCCTAATAGAAGGCTAATACAAAACCCTCAGCAGGAGTTGGTTGATGCAAATAACAATCTCCTGAGTGTTAGAAACAAAGAAGTCCACCAGAAGATCTCCACTGTGGCAGGGACAGAAGAGACTATCAGTTCAATAGCTGGTCAGAACTCTATGAAGGAAAAGCCTCTGGTGACACTTTCAGCTAAAGAGAGTGTGACAATTGGTGAGGATCTGGAGGCAGGTAAATCAGGAAGTGGCCAACTCCCTTTTCAAGTCCCCTTGGAGGTCTTAATTCAGTCTCCCAGAAACAAAAGGAATCCTGTGGAAGAATTAGAGGTGGTTTCCCCTACTCAAGCTTTTGTTGAAAAAATGAACAAAGAATTGGAATCAGATTGGTTGTTTCAAAAAATAAAAAAGAAAAGGAATTCCAAACCAGAAGAACTGAAACAGGAGAAGGAAAAGGAGTTACAAATAATGGAAGCTTCAAGCAACAAAAGAAAAGGAGCTTTCAACAAACCTAGGGGGAGGACTAGATCAAGATCCCAACCGTACTCCCCCCCTCCCCATGATCAATTTGCTGTGTTGGAATATAAAGGGGATTGCACACCCCTTATCCTTAAAAAGACTCAAATACATAAACAAAAAACATAAATTTTGGTGCATAGCTATTTTGGAACCTATCATTCACCTAAACACTTTAAAAATTGCCAAAGTTTCCCTGGCTTCAATTTGTTCACTAATATCAACAACAAAATTCGGGTTTTCTGCAGGAAAGAAATGAAGTGTTCCTTTTTGCTGAACCACACTCAAGTTTTGCATATGAACCTTAGCACTGGTGACATGGAGGGTTTTTCTTCCTTTATTTATGCAGGAAGCTTCAAATTTGCAAGAACTGAACTGTGAAAGACCCTACAGAACATCCAAAGCTCTATTGATAAAGCTTGGATTGTGGGAGGAGACTTCAATTGCATTTCCTCTCCTGGTGAAAGGATGTGCTGAAAGGATGGGGGGCAGAACTCCTAATCCTACAATTATATCCACTTTTAATGACAATATTCAAAAAATTGGTTTATTTGACCTTGGTTTTAGTGGTCATGCATTCACTTGGAGGAGGAAGGATATGTGGGAAAGGCTAGATAGAGTATTTGCTAATGAAAATTGGATTCAAAATTTTTTGCAGACTTCTATCACACATCTTAGCATAGCTGGTTCAGACCATAAGCCTTTATTGATCTCTATTGGCCCTAAGGTTACTTGCTAGAAGAGTGTTTTTAGGTACTTGAATGTTTGGTCTCAACATAGGAACTTCTTGCAAATTGTTAAAGACAATTGGAAGAATGATTCTCATCCTGACCCCTTCATCAATTTGTGGCAAAAGCAAAAGAAGGTGGGCAAAGCTCTCAAACAGTGGAGCTGGAATACCTTTGGGGATCTTTTGAAGGTTGTGGAAAAGGTAGAAAATGAGGTGCTTGATCTAGAGGAGGGGCACAACAAAGGGAAGACTGATGAAGCTACTCTTTTAGAGGCTAATAAGAGACTTTTAACTGCTGTGAACTGACAAGAACAATTCCTCAAACAAAATGCTGCTAAAATTAAATTTACTGAAGGGGATAGAAATACTAAATTCTATCATGCATGCAGTAAATACCAGAGAAAGTGCAACACTATTCATTGCATCAAGGATCAGAATGGAACTTGGCTCAGATAAGAGCACAAGATTGTTGAAAGTGTTGTACAGTACTGCCAAAATCTCATGAATGGAAACAACATTGACAGAGATCATATAGACAAAACATTGTTTACTGACAATAATCAATACATTACTAGAATAAACATGACTACAATAACTGAGGAAGATGAGATTCAAAGAGCTTTAAATTTCATTGATTGCTCTAAATCTATAGGTCCTGATGGGCTTACAACAGATTTTTTAAAAAAAGCCTAGGGTGTCATCAAGGGGGAGGTAATTCATGCTATCTAACACTTCTTCAAAGGTCACTCTTTACCAAATTATTTCAGTGCTTCCTCCATTGTTTTCATCCCTAGGACTTCTACCAAAGATAGTTGGAGCCATTACAGAACTCTGAGCCTTACTAATGTCATAAGCAAAATTATCAGCAAAATACTGGTTAACAGACTTCAGCCAGCACTACCTCAGTTAATCAGCACTAACCAAACAGCTTTTGTGAAAGGCAGAAACATAGGGGACAACATACTTCTGGCTCAGGAACTTTTACAGGATTTGGAGAAACCTTGCAGAGGGGGAAATGCAATTTACAAGCTTGTCTTGAAGAAGGCTTATGATATGGTGAACTGGGATTTCATTATAGAATGCTTGGAGGCTAGGGGCTTTTCTAAGGATTTCTTTCTGATCATTTAAGGTGGCTGGAGGCTAATGCTAATTCTGTTTTCATTAATGGAAAAGCACATGGTTTCTTTAAAGCTACTAGAGGGCTTAAACAAGGGGACCCTCTTTCCCCTACTATTTTCATTCTGGTCTTGGATTACTTATCCAGATTTATTGATTGTCAGGAAAAAAGAAAAAGCTTTAATGCTTATCACAATAGAGCTAAGATGGACATTAGCCATCTTATCTATGCTGATGATATACTTATTTTCACTAGGGCCACTAAGTCAGCTACCAAGTATCTCCATGATTTCTTGCAAAAATTCCAACAGGTGATAGGGCTGAAAGTCAATAAGGAAAAATGTCAGATCCTGGTTAGCAAGAGAGTCCCATTACCAGTCAGACAGTGGATGCTTGATTACACTGGGTTCTCAAGCATGAGCATTCCCTTCAAATACCTGGGCACTCAACTGGTCAAAGGAAGAACCAAACTGACTGAATTTGATGAGGTTATTGATAAGATTAATTCCACTCTCCAGGGGTGGTCTAACTCTTACCTCTAAAATGGTGGAAGGATCACCCTATTAAATAGCATCCTAACCTCAATCCCTCTTTATGTCCTTCAAGCGGCAACAATGAAAAGAAGCACCACCTTGATGTTGGAAAGAACCTTTAACAGATTCTATTGGGCTGGGAACAGGAAACAAATGGCTTGGGCAAGTTGGCAAAGAGTGGCTAAACCATTTGAAGCTGGTGGCTTGGGATTTAAAGGATTACACCATATGCAACATGTCAGCATGTGTAAACTTGGATCAATTTCAGACAAATGAAAGCTTATGGGCTAAGTTCATGCAGGCCAAATACTACAAATTTGATCACCCTGGGAAGTATCTAAGAAGCTGGGGGACTCCAAGACATGGATCCATATGCTTAAGGTTAGGGAAAACATTGACAAACTTCTTATTTGGGAGCTAAGCCATGGTGATATCAACTTTTGGAAGGATAATTGGTGCCTTATAGAACATTTGGAGCCTCTACAGGAAGAAAAGGAGGAGGATTTATAGGTCAGAGATTGTTTGAATGACAATGTTTGGTCTAAGGATACTTTGAAATTTTTTTTGAAGAAACCATCTGTTAGAATCATTTCAACAATCCAATTTGATAGAAATAAAAATGATCAACTCCATCTCATTAATAGGACCAGGTGAAGCCTTTCAAAGAATATTCACAACAACTTATTCAGCTGGGTCCAATGCCAGTGGAATATTTTCTCTTGGTAGAAATATTTAACTCCTTTTATGTTGTTCTTTTCATGGAGAGTCCTAAATGACTTAATTCCAACAGATGATATTCTAAAACTAAAAGGTTTGAAAGGCCCATCAAGATGTCATCTCTGCAAGCTTGACGAGGAATCCAGGGATCATCTATTTTTTAGGTGCAGATTTGCTAGGGAGGTTTGGAACAGTTTGACCTCTCACATGAACCTAGACCTGATCAATATTGGATGACATAACATAAAATACTGTCTAAAGGACTGGCAGGAGATAAACCTTATGCCACTTCCCTTCATTGTTGCATTATTCCTTTGGAATGCTAGAAACAAGGTGAAACATGAGGACAGTGGGACAAATACTGCTATTGTGGTGTCTAACTGTCTGACATACTTAAACAAGATGATAAGTTGGAAGAAATTTCCTAAGATATTGAAGGTCCTACCTAATATTGATGTGCAACAACTGAATGTCATCAAGGTAAGATGGGAGAAGCCTCCTCACCCCAACATTAAAATCAACACTGATGGAAGCTATACTAACAAGATAGCTGGAATTAGGGGGATCTTCAGAGACCACGCAGGACATACTTTGCTTTATTTCAAGGCTCCATATATTGCTGAAGATGCACTAGACTCTAAAGCTGCTGCATTTTACTGGGCTCTAAAATTTGTCAGGGGAAACAAGTGGAAGTGGATCATAGCTGAAGTGGACTCTTCCCTCTTGGTGGAGCTGTTGACTGAAAACTCTTCATCCCCTTGGCACATAAACTAGTGGATTCACAAGATAAAGACTCTTAACCTTGAGATTAAGATCCAATTCTCCTTTGTGTATAAGAAAGCTAATAGATTTGCTAACTTTTGGGCTTTGGAGGGTGCTAACTCAAATCATGTTGAGGTCTCCACCTCCCCTTCCCCCCCCACCCTCCATCTACTCCTTGTTAAGGGGGACAAACTTCAAATACGTTATCTAAGATTGCAACAATGAATGCTGGTCTCCAATGAATGCTGGTCATCTACAGTTGTTGTGCACCTCAATCACAATTTTTTCTAGTTAGCTTGGGGGATTATACATGTAATTTTGGTATACTTAGCTTTTGATTTGTTGGAGAGGGTTCCTCAATAGGTTGCTCCTTTGTATTAGGTCTTTCTTTTTCTTCTTGGAGGAACCTTGTTTTATCTCCTTGAGTTGTACTCTTTTGTTTTAATATACATGTATACCCAATATATATATACACAAAGGATATATATAAATATACTCTTTTGCTAAAATACTTTTTCTTATTAAAAATTTAAGTTTTGAGGGGATGAAAAACAATTTTCAAAACTTGAAATTTATTTGTTCTCAAATGTGCTACGAATAAATTTGATTTTGATTGGAAAAAAATGATTATGTGTATGAAGTTAGGGAATTAAAATTTTGAATATATAAATGAGTAAAAAAATTTAGTTGAAACCTATAGTGATGAAGAAAAATTTAAAGTTAAAAATTTTTCGTGTAGAAATGATAAATATTGTGTAACTGAAAAAGGTCAAAGGATTAGACATTTATTTTCAATACTTAACTTTTTTTTAATAAAAATAATTTTCAAAACTATTATTATATTTTTTAAGTAAAAGATATATATCAAACGTTTGCTTTAGGAAAGAAAGAGTGGAATTCAAAATCATTAAAGCCCTATTCAGATATAGTAATCCTTATCTGTCTGAAAAAAAGGTAAAGTATGTGATAAAAGAAAAAAAGAAGAAAAGAAAAGAGAAGTATAGTATGTGAAAGAGGGAGGAGAAGCTTGAGGATTAGAGTCTAGTCAAAAATTGGTTCCACATCTGCTCTTTTTAAAGTATAAGACATGAAAAACTCTAAAGCTTAAAGATATATTGTAGTAAGTATACTTATTCTTTAAAAAAAATTTAAGTGGAAGAGATATAATGCATAAACCCTATATTTGATAAATCTACATATATTTCTGAACTTGATAGAAACTCATATTTCCAGTCGTCTTTACATTAAATATGTCTGAACACTAAATCGGTTTTATTTACTAAAGTCTTTTCTAAATTGGACTACTATATTTCTAGAACAAAATTTTAGAATATCCTAAAGGAACTCATTTGCATAATCTGCTTATTTTGGTTTCAAAATATTATAGTCACTTGAGGACAAGTAGTGTTTTAA
Organism: Phalaenopsis equestris; assembly: GCF_001263595.1. Taxonomy (NCBI): domain Eukaryota; kingdom Viridiplantae; phylum Streptophyta; class Magnoliopsida; order Asparagales; family Orchidaceae; genus Phalaenopsis; species Phalaenopsis equestris. The sequence continues at coordinate 23,440 of NW_018220880.1, forward strand.
GTTTGGGCGATTTGGTACAGCTAAAATATATAACACTTATGTACACATTTTTATACCTATTTTTAAAGATATTGTGCTTTAATGGAAGGTATTTGTGTTTTTTTTTCAGGTACAATTCAATGGATAAAATATGGTGAATGGAGTGAAAAATAATCAAATTTGGAGAAAAAACGAAGAAGGTGTGAAAATGAACTGTGGTGCCTAAGCGCCCATAACTGATGTTTAAGCGTCAGTAGATAGAGAAGTTCGAGCCTAAGTGTTGAAGACCTCGCGCTTACACGTCAGGTAGTTATGATAAAAATTCAAGGAATTTTGGACAAATTTTGAAGAGATGTTTGAAGCAATTATTGGTGAAAATGTGGATTACAATAACGGGCACAAAAATACATTGAAATGGCTCTTGAAAAGAGGAAACTCTTAGAAGATTCATTGAATGTAGACACATTTTGAAGAGACACCAAAACACCTTTTGGAAAACTATTAAAAGGAGGACTTGTATTGAATTGAGATATATAGAATACTTATGGCACTTTTAGAGAGAATAAAATACGGAGCTGTAGCATTTTATTTAAGGCTACTTCTCACTTTTATCATTCCTAGTGAAGGAGAAAGTGATTAGATATTTCTAAGTAAGAATCCGTTGTAGTTTTTTAGTGAAATAGAGAGATTTTAACCCTCTAGGCTTAGGCAACCAAACCTAGGGAGGATTGTAAAAGAAAAGAATAGATTCAAAAGAAATTCAAGAAATTTCATTAGTTCATGACTCATATAAGGTGGTTGGCACCCCAATTCTGCCAAAATATCCAACTTGGCCTTTTGCCCCAAAATCCACCCAAATTACCTAAATACCCTTGAAACCCTAAATTTGACCAAAATTCCCAAATTATCCAAATCACCCAAATTTGTTTAAAAATCATTTCAGACCATTTGAAACTACCCAAATTGCACAAAACAACCCAAAAATTCCAAAATTCCTAAAATACCCTCAAATTTGTCAAAATTACAAAATACCCTTGATAGTCCAAACTTTCCCAAAACCCTCAAAATCATTTCAAATGTCCCTAAAACTAGTTTGGAACCTTTAATTGAACCCAATTGGGCCAATTTGACCACTTTGATGAAAAGGCCCCAAATTGCCTTTAAAGGCCCAATTTCTCCAAATTCACCTCACATAACTTTTAAATGAAACATCAATTGATTAATTGGGTATCCTATCCTTGGGATAATTAAATTGTCAAGTTTCACTGAGCAACAGGGTAGCCACACTTTGACCTCAGATGATTAATGGAATAATATGATAAGTTCAAAATGAACTCGGAATATTCTAAGAGACCTTTAAAGTGGCCCGAGGTCATACCTCAAGCATTTTGAAATCTATTGGGAATTATGAAGGGCAAATTAGACTTGCCAAAGTTTTGTTCTAAAACCATCCACTAGGATCTTCTGAGATTCAATAAAGTCATAACTTGGGGTTTGGTAGCTAAACCTTCATCTACTCTGACAATTTAAATTTCCGACAAAAGTATATACATGTCTTGCAAGTACTAACCTTCTAGTGGAGGAACAAGAAGAATCGACAGGTATAATTTTAAATTATTGTATTTACCTTTTTGTACTTCTTGCCTAACTTGCATGTTAAATAACGTTGTCACTCTGCGTGAAAACCAGAACTGCTAGAATATCCAAAAATTAAAACAAAAATTTTAAAAATCAAACAAGATAAAATTCACTACTACAATATTCAAAATGTAAGACAACTCAAAATTTAATCACAAACATCATAAGAAAAATTGTAACTAAATTAAAATGTCTCTATCAGATGAACATAAATCCCTCTGAGGAGGTAACCTGCTGTTGCTAACTAGATTTCCCATGGTTTAAAAGAAAGTATAGAACTCATTAAGTTGAGTTTAGTAAATTCATTTGGACTAAGTTAATCCGAAAGAAAATAGTGGTACTGGAATGTTGGGAACCATAGGAAGTTAACCAGTGTCGATCTAATCAACTTTAATATGCCCCATAATATTTAAATAACCATGACTCTTAGGGACAATTGATTTTACATCATGACTTGACACATTAGGATACTTAAACTTGCCATGACAAGGAGCTTGGAGCTTGCATTGTGGGTAGCACGACCATCTTCAACAGCAGAACATGTCTACAACAGCTAAATCGATCCTTAGAATTAAACAACCAAGCCATAGGACTTCGAGGATGTCCGCCTCGTGTGACATAAATCCTTAACTTACCGTTAAGTTTTCATATAGCTCTGCTATACAATATAAGCCCTAACATGTTTTAGGACTCCGAGATTGTCATTTGTCACGACCTTAATCCCATATCTTCCAGGCAATTCAAGTGATCGTTTCATACGAATGTGATCCATAATTAATAAAACTAGCAGAATGAGACATTTAAATAATTTCTCTCCAAAACTGAAGCAAAACCATAGGGTAGCTTGGGAAGTCACCGAGGTCCTCCTCTGGGTCTATGACATCCCCTAGTTCTTCCTCCTTTAGATTCTACAAAAAATGTTCCAAATTTGAGTCATTCCCCTTTCACGCCTCTTTGTCCGATCTCTTTGAAAAGTCCTATCCTTTTGACCTTTTTGAAGATAATATTCCCTGATTTTTATTGAGAGATTTCTTAGGTGACTTCAGTTATCTAAGATGTAATTAACTATATGGGTCTTCCCTTATAAGAAGCTTTTCCGAACCAAGCTTAATATAAATCATATTTAACTTTTCATGTTAAATAGGGGAACTAGTCAGTTTATAAATAAAAATGCTTTTTGCAGACCAAATGGATGTCATATATTTCTTAGTTTATTTGATCAAACCTAACCCTCAATTCTTGTGTTTATCTTTCGGGATAGATACATAGCTCGAGATGTAGTGCTCTTTCATTTGAACTATGAAAGATATGAGATTAGTTTTATTTCGTATTTTTCTAAACTTATATATACCAAAATTACATGTATATACCCCCAAGCTAACAATAAAAATTGTGAAAGAGGTGCGCAGCTACTGTGGATGACCAGCAAAAGTCCATGGACTCTGTCAAGGGGACCAACATTCAATGCTGCAATCTTAGATAAGGAATTTAAAGTTTGTCCCCTTAAATTAACAGATGGAAGGGGGGAGGAGAGGGAGGTGGATACCTCTGCATGATTTGAATTAGCACCCTCTAGAGCCATATATATATATATATATATATATATATATACATAAAATGCCTCTCCGAAGCGGGCAAATGCCTCTCCGAAGTGGGCGACGGAATTTCGATTCCGACAGCCGACAACATCCAACGGGCTACTCCTCAAGTTTTTAGTGTCGACAGCTTCTGGCGACTCCGCAGGGGAAAGCAGGGGAAAAATTTCTCTCTCCATATTAATTAGGAAATATTATCTTCATACATCGATAATGTGTTCATGTACCCCATGAATCAGACTACCCCTATTTGATTGGCATGCTTCACCCATTTCTTTCTTGGGTAAGTATGGTCAACTCTTTTGAACTTCAGGACTTTCTGTTTAATCACCTTTGAACAGAAGGGTTCACAAGGCAATTAAGGATATTTTAATCTTAGTGTGGGTTTGGACCCCCAATAGGAGTGTTGGTGGACTAGTTCTGCCTGGGCATTATGTGCTGTAAAGTTGGTCCCATACTGGGTCCTGAACTTCACTTTTTCCCTTTCAAGTTTGATTTGCTATTTTCCAAAATAAATTATATTGTGTCATGCTGCGCTTGATCTTTAATTTTCTTTATATTAATAATATCTTTCTACCTTCAAACTATTTTTACTAAATTCTTAAAATCTTCACAACTTAAATAAAGATTTACTCGACCTACAGATTGACCTTTGTTAATTTGTTGTGCTTGCACTAAGATTACGAGATATTGGCGAAATAAATAACCCAGAGCTTTCTTTTTTTTTGAAGTTGTTGCAATGGCGTTTCCAACACTCACTTTTTCTTGCGACCTGCCAACAAGCTGTAGTACCCACAATGTCACTCTCACCATCAAGTTTGAAGCAGGATTTGATGAACTCAAGGTTATACTCGGGAAAGCCCCATTCATGGTGATGAAAGTTGTCGCTCCAGAGGTTCAGGAATTGTTTGTTGAGTTTAACTTAAACTGCCCTCAGGATTTTCCTTCTTACAAGAAATTCAAGACTACTGCCACCATGGCACCTACTAAGCCTGTTGTTCTCATTTCTGCTAAGGGAAAAGAAGTTATGATCGTTGAAGACCCGTTTGAAGGATTGGTTGTCCCGCCTTTAGTATTTGAAATTGAATCGAGTTCGAGGACCGCACTGTTAACTTGAACCCAAAGGAGAAACCACAGCTAGAAAGTTTGGAGGGCTGCTAAAGCCTAGATTTCTAAGGAAGTGCCTATTGATGACGGTCCTCATAAAGAGGAATCGGGATTATTAGAGAGTTATCCACTTCTCCGAGGGAGTAGGCTCCATCCTTTAAAAGATACTAATTGATATGAAAGTATCCAGAAGATCTCCATTACTTTACCATTACCTCATGGACATTATGGAGACCGGAAGAAGCCTGCTCCTACCACCCTAGTCAGTACAATTTTCCAGAGACTAGCTGTCGAAGAAGGTTGTTAAGTTGACGAGTTACTCAAATGAGTGAGATGTGCAGTATCCACTCACATGAAGAAAAAAATTCTAAAAGACATCAGATCTACCAGATAATCTCAAAAATCTATTGAAGCTTTGCCTGCTCGCATTCCCGTCTGATTCCTCTTAGGAAGTAGAGTTGATACCTCCATTGTTGCTACTGATTTTGCTGTCACTAGACTTGCAGGCCGTTGGCCAATTAAGTCGCGTTTGTTTCCAGGAATTCTACCAATTACTAGTCACAAAAATGTTCTTAAAGTTCTGAAGGAAAAGAGGAAAAGATCACCCAGTACTATATTTGATCTGCACCATGCGGAGCATACTTCTCTTTGACATGTCGATGTTTCTGCTGAGACACTCCATCTCAACTGAGACACTCCATCTCAAGACATTCAAGACATCACTGTGAAAGAAAAAGGTGTGGGTACCTAAGGTCACTGTACTGATACGGTCCAATAAGCCCAAAGGGCAGGATCATGTAATGAAGCAAGTATCTGAAGTATCCAGCATTGTCGTAGCAATTGCTAGCGAGATGGATAAGCAAGTAGAGGATGTTTAACAAAGTCCACCAAATCTCAAGGTGCTACAGGAATCAATAATTAAGAAAAGGTCGAAAAGCTCAGGGTTGAGATTTCTGAGTTAGCCTGAAAACATGGAGTTTCCATTGATGATCAAGAAGACTTTGACTTCAATGATTACCTTGATGAAGATTTTATGGATATCCATGTCATCGAGATCAAAGCCGCTGCATCTGCACGCGATGCTCAACCTCTCATCGAAGAGAACACTGTAGATGTGCTGTGTAGGGCTATTTTCCTAAGGGATGAGCAAATTAACCAAATGGACAAAAGAATGGAAGAGATGGCCGCTGGCATGACCGCCATGGTCGTAGTTTAGGGACAGTCTCAACCACCACAGTTAGCCACCCCAAAAGTCAATCAATTGGAGATTATACATATTAAAGATGAAAGGAGGGAAGTTGCCTCAGCAAATAGAGATGAACAACAAAAGAAGGATTCTCCATCAAGTGTCATACTGGAAAAGGAATTTAATTAAATGATCAAACAAGTTCAGGAGGCCTCAGCCCAATCTAAGGGTGGTACATTGATTTTGAATGGTGGAACTTACCCAGAGGATTTCTATGTCATGCCCTACCTTAAAGGTTTTGTGTCGCTAAATTTTACGATATTTGATGGGACTGAAAACCTCATGCAACATATAGCACATTTTTGAGCCAGTTGTGGTAATATTGGAGGAAATGAAGCTTTGATTTTTCGACAGTTTGTCGACAGCCTGTCAGGGATCACTTTTGGTTGGTATGTCAGACTACATAACGGATCAGTCAAGACATTTGTCGAGCTAGAAACAATTGTTCTTGAAGAGATTTGCTGGAGCGCAGCATCATGTGTCTATTTGAGATCTTGTAGTAGAGAAACAAAAGCCCAACGAGACTTTGGTGGACTAAATTTTTAGGTGAAAAAACCTTAGCTACAAGAACATCATGCGATTGAGATCTTACTCAAGAGCATCCATGGGTTAGTAGCTTTCATGCTCAAGAGACTCACCTTAAATCTTTCAAGAAGCTACTCAGCAAAGCCAACAATCTTCAAGAGGAAGTCAAACATATAGATTCCCAAGAGAAAGCAGAGAAATCTAAAACGACTAGGGCATTTGAAAATAAGTCCGGAATAGTGGCAATGGTCGATAAAGGAAAATAGCCTATGAAGATACATGTAGAAAATGATCATCATAATTCTCAGTCGTCATCGTGGCATGCTCAATAACTGACACAACAGTATGACCAGTATAGTCAGCAACCGCCTCAGAGGGGATTTTATTGAATGAAAAATAGAAAGGGTCCGTCCTTAATGGAACAAAGGAAAACAATTTATTCCGTCAAAGATGAAGCGATACCCAAAAGGTTCAGAAGTTTAATGAAGAAGCCTGAGTTTAGATTACTAGATCCAACGAAATCCAAAGAGGTCGATGATCCCGATCTTAGTGCTTATGCACAGTATAACAATAGTTCTGATGGTATTTTTCACTTATATTTCCTTATTTTACAACAAAACCAAAAACTTGATCTTGAAGAAAAATAAGAATTTTAAATTTTTAATTTATATACATTTATATAGGGATAATACGCAAGTATATGTATCGTTATCAAGTAATATATGACTTTTTGATTAAGACCTGAATATCGAACCCACAGGGAAGATTATGTAATATACACTTTTTAGAAAGTTTTTATATTTTTAAAAAGATAATTACTTAAACTAAAAACAATTTTTGTAGGAATTTAAAATTTAAATATTTTTGGTATTTTTGATATTTTAACAAAACAGTAACAACAAAGTTTTTGTAGAAGAAAAGTACTTAATATGAAAATATCTTTCTTCTTATCATGAATCAATAATAAGTATAAGATATATGTTGTGGAAGTATGCAACTTGTGTTGTGCCAAATGGGAGCAATAATTATCTTTATCTTTACTAGAGATGCTATAAAAAACATTGCTTAATTTAAAGTTTGAATATTTCTGAAGACCGGCTAGGCAGGAAAGATACAAGCTCTCACTCTAGAGTTCCCTCGATTCCCTCCACCTGGGGGCTAACATACTCATATTAGAACCTAAAATAATAAGCCAAGTTAGGGGCTTTAACCTGTCGGTTTAAAGGTTTAAAGTCTTATAACTCTACACTCATCAATGAATATTTCCCTATTTATTTTCACTTAATCATATGAACTACATTCTTATTCATACAACCTCATGTGATTCTTTCCAATTGTTAAGTGAGACAATACCAGCCAGGTTCTTGCATGTTCTCACAACAAATTTTAACATTTGGATAGGCCAAATCAAGAAGTAAATGAAGTGCATGGATTTAAATCATCACAACTTCTTCCATTATTAAATTTCAATACTCTACACAACTTCCACCCATAACTTAATTACTTATCATTTTAAGAAGAAAGATAAGGAAAACTACTCATAATCCATGGAGAAAACAAAACCACACTTTAGTTTAAAAGTAGAAATCATTGTCAAACCAACAACAAGTCTTGATTAAAACCAAAAGTAGTCTAAAACAAAAAGATAAAAACTTTTCTCAAGTTCTCCACCAAACTCTTGAAGTTCCTTTGAATCTCTTCTCTTTTATAATAACTAAAAACAAAATAACAAAAAGGATAGAGTAAATAAAAAAGTGGTTCCTGAAAATCTCTTCGAACTAACTCCCGAGAGATGAACGTTCAAAACATGGCAATATTTTCAGGACCCTTTTCTAAGTCCTCTCTTCTTTCTTTTATAGTTTTCCAAGTGATGCCTTGGGATCTGTTCAAAATGTGTGTTGACTCGATGTATTTGCCCAAGAGACGCTTCCTTTCATGATAATTTTCGTCATGGTGGTTACAACTGCCTATTAAGCCAATGGGTGTCTCAAAAACCTTTTCGAAATTCATGAAAACCGAAGTTACTCATCCAATAACTGCTGTGTGGTAACTGCCACTTGTGCTGAAGCGCAGGGTCTTGGCACTTAGCCACCAAAACTCTTTTGCATAATTTTTCACCTTTTTTCTCCAAATTTGATCCTTTTTCACTCCTTTAAGCATTTTTTCTATTTTTTATTTATATCTACAAGAATAAAACAAAAATACCTTCCATTAAAGTGCAATATCTCAAAAATAAGTATAAAAATATGTCTAAAAATACTATATATTTTAGGTGTATCAAAATCTCCCAAACTTAAAATGTTATTTGTCCTCCAGTGACACTTCAATTTTTAAAAACCAAATATTTTTCTTTAAGAGTTCTAAAATTTGGATTTATAAATATAGTAGTCCAATTTAGAAAAAAATAAGAACTATAAAAATATGAGCTCCTATCTAATTCAGAAATATTGGAAGTTCTCTAAATTTAGATTTTAGTTCTTTTATTTTCTCTACTTAAATTTTTTTATTAAAAATAATTTTACTTACTATTTTATATTTATAAGCTTAAGATTTTATGAAGTCTTATACTTTAAAAAGATCAAATGTAGAACCAATTTTTGATTAGGAACTAATCCTCAAGCTTCTCCTCACTTACATTTCTTTTATTTTTCTTTTCTTTTTCTTTTCTTTTCTTCTTCTTTTCTTTTTTTTTTCTTTTTTTTTTCTTCTTCTTTTTCTATTTCAGGCAAGAATTACTATATCTGGATAGACCTTTAATGATTTTGAATTCCACTTCTACTTTCCTAAAGTAAAGTCTTGATATAAAACTTTACTTATAAATACAATGATAGCTTTGAAAATCATTTTAATAAAAGAAATTTAAGTAGTAAAAATAAAAATCTAAATTATCTAAATTTTTCAAAAATACAATCTTTCTTACAAAAGATAGTCATTTATATTAATCATTTTCTATACTAAAAATTTTTAACTTAATGTTTTTCTTCATTACTTAAAATATTAACTAAATTTTCTTACTCATTTCTAAAATCAAATTTTACTTCCCTAATATAACTTCATATACGTAGTCAATTTTTCTTTTAAAATCAAATTCACTTGTAGTACATTTGAGAACAAATAAAGTTCCAGTTTTGAAAATATTTTTCATCCTCCCAAACTTAAATTTTTAATAGATTAAACTGTTCAGCATTAGATATATCTATAA
>NW_018220880.1:32804-35760 GCF_001263595.1 Phalaenopsis equestris
CAGGAATGAAAATTTAAAAATGACATGTTAACAGGAATTTTAAACCTTATTGATACAAATATAAAACTTAAAAATAGGAGTAAAGATATTTTTTTGTCAAATTTTCTATATTTTCATTTTACTTTAACTTCTAGAGATTCAAATAAACTTCTAAACAATGGGTATAAACATAAAAACAAACATACACAGTACTGACATCACAATCTTAACATAAAGACATACTTGCAAACATGATAAAAGAAAAATAAAGAGTAGCAGTTTCTGAATTTCAAGTTTAAGATCTAAGCTAGCAAGATTTTCTACTTTATAATAGATATTAAATTAAGTTAAGTTCTAAAGTAACTAAATCACAGTACTAAACACGAAACAACAGTTACTACCCTATAATTTAAAAATAAAATATTAACTACCACAAACGTCATAATAATAATAAAATATAAAAGTCCAAAACACAAAATAGTCCAAAACAACACACAAATGCAAATATAGCAAGCTCGGACCACATAGTTCATATCATATTACAATCATAAAATGAATCTCTCAGCTCTAATCTTCATCCTCAGAGTCACCGCTATACCATTTTTCTGTAGGCTCATATTCAGGATGCCGAGGATATGGAGGAAATTACACTCCTGGGTCATCTCTAATCAAGCTTTCCAAAGATGCGTGAAATTTCTCTTCATAATCACTCTTCCTTCTATTATAACTATTAGTATGATCTGCAAAATGCTCTAAATTTTGTACCTTATCAGTGGTAAAGTTGATATTATTTATCATCTTCTGCAATAATTCATCCAGAGTCTTAGTAGAATCACCTCTAGATGTAGAAGCATGTGAAGTAGATGGTTTAGATGAAGATGCAGCAGAGGTAGATGCAACAGATGTCTCTAATCCATAGCTCCTGGAAAATCCTCCTCTCCAGCCAAAAATTGAATTCTCATAATAAGTCTTCACATTCACCATCGTGATAGGCTTTAGAGGTAAAAGAACTTCCTCCCAACTATCAAACATTACTCCAGCCTGCTCGCACAAAGAAAATATCAAGGAAGCAAATCCCATACCTATAGTAGTAGCAGCTGTAGCCAAAATGATGATAGTATGATTGATCAAAGCCCCTATGTTGATGGGCTTTCCCTCTTGAATACAATAATTCAACGTCGCTCTCTCTCTGGCCACTTCACTTAGATGATTTGTTGGAAGCAGATGAGAAGAAATGAAATAGTGTTAGGCTTTTGAAGGTGCACATAACTTTGAAGTTGAGAAATTTACTCTCCTCTAATTGGTAATATTCCAAAGTCCTCTCCCAATAGTCAAGTATGAAATAATATCATCTAACTCTACTTTCGTAGGACTATAATTCTCATAAAAACAGAAAGTCTTCAGTGGTAAATGGTAAAACAAGTTGATTACCTCTGGAGTAAAAGGTACCAACTTCCCTCGAACCACAACTCGATCGCCCTCAGCCTCTGGGAGATTTGCGTAAAACTCCCTTACAACAGAAATTACAGCGAAAACAGAGAAACAATAGAACTATTCCCACTGTTGGCGAACTATCAGGTCTTCCACTTCTCCACCTGGACTCTTAAAACATTACTCCTGAATCAATTTTTGCGACTGCAGAGCATCACCATATCGATCCTGAGCTATTGAACTAACAAATTTGGTCAAATCAAATGGGCTCTTTCCTTTGCTCCTTTTCTTTCTTGGTGTCATTCTACAAATTTGATAAATTCCAAAAATAACTTTAAAAATCAAGTTTAAATCACTAAACTAAACTTACAAAAGCACTAACTAAACTTCTCAAGCAATTTCCATAGATTTTTCTTAACTTTTCACCATGAATAGTAAATTTTTAAAATCTTCCAAATGTGCTTAAAATATATGGTGAAAATCCAAAATTTTTGCATAGAAGTAAAGCACTTACCTCAAGAAACTTAGATCTAGCAAATCTCACTTAATTGCACCAAGGAATCTCTAAATTTTGCTTGCCCTAGCCCTCAAAATCACGAACTCGAGTTGGGAAAGACGATAGGAGGCGTTAAAAATGGCTTTTTCGGACCTAAAATTCATGTTTAACCATTCACAAATCGGTTTTTGTGAACCGACGCTTAAGCGCGGGTAAGTGGCGCTTAGGCGTCTGCCTTTCGGGTTGGCTCGCGCTTAAGCACGAGATGTGGTGCTTAGGCGCCAGTGCACAATTTTTGAATTTTTTTTTATTTTAAGTAAAATGCACTATTGCCCTAAGTAAACCACCCCTAAATGGTCCCATAACACTTAATTGAATATTTTTAACTTCCTATAACTCCTCTCTCTTTCAAAATTCTCCTTAATAACTATTTCAATTATAGGCTAAAACAACACAAAATTTTCACAAAAAAAAAACTTATATTAATTCACAAACAAGTACAAATACTATTGACCCTTAATTCTCACTCCAGATAGTCTCAGATGAGAAAATTTTTCTAAGTACAAAACACTTAACACACATTCACAATTAAACACATAAGTAAAATAAACAGTAACACATATCTTAAACACTAAAAACACTCAAAGACAACAATTCCTAACACTTAAATTAATGCCACTTATCATTAGAAGGAACAAATTCTTGTCTCTCAGTAGTCTCTCCAGGAATATAGAGGTTATAAAACGGATGGTGGTGACGAGCTCTAATACTATCATCTTTGATCCACTTTTGCTTAAGGAATATCGCCTATACGCTCCCTCTACATAACTGGTCTGGTTGAATTGCATCTTAAGTTGCCACTCAATATGATCTAGATGAGTACACAATTCAAGCACCTTAGTCTTTAATACAGATATAATATTCTCTATCTTGTTGATCTTTTTCGATATCCCTTCAATACTAATGGCTAAGAAATCGTTATACATCTCCTGTGCACTTTGACTAATGAACTTCCTCCTCATGGCTTCTTCCTTCTCCTCATGGCTTCTT
>NW_018220880.1:35770-37191 GCF_001263595.1 Phalaenopsis equestris
TCTTCAAATCCATCTCCCATGAAGACATTTTCTTTAAATCTCTCTCTTTCTTAGACTTTTAGGGCTAAAAATAATCCGAGGTGAAATTCCTTCACAAACCCCTTCTATTTATAGGCTTAATTCCCCTTCATAACTTCTAGGCACGACTAGAAACTACCAAAACACGTTTATTCTAACTAAATTTTAGTTACACTTTCAAGAAATTGAAATTTGCACATGTAATTAAATTTCTGCGCTTAAGCACAGGATCTTGCGCTTAAGTTCCAGTGCACATTTTTGCACCAGTCAACTTAATGTCCAAATTCTTATTCTAACATGTCTAGGTCACTAAGTAAAGTCTTAAAATCATTACTAGCACATAATAAACTCAAAAATACTACCCCAAACTTCTTAATCAGACTCAAAACAACAATCAAAGCAAAAACACACTGATATCTATGGGTTGCCTCCCATAAAACGTTGGGTTTTACGTCATCAGCCCGACCTAACCAGTGCTCATTCTGGTTGACCCAACATCATTCCATCATTATATTTATGATGATCCCCTATATAATAAGGTTTCAGTATATGTCCATTCACTTTAAAAATTTTCACAAAATTAGGATCTTTAAGATCCACAGCTCCATAAGCATAAACTTTTATCACAACAAAAGGGCCCATCCACCTAGACTTAAGTTTGCCTAGAAATAATCTTAACCTTGCATTATATAGCAAAATTTGTTGCCCTGGCTGAAAATTTTTAGTAAGAATCTTTCGATCATGCCACATTTTCATCTTTTCTTTATAAATCTTAGCACTCTCATAAGATTCATTCCTTATCTCTTCAAGCTCATTTAATTGTAACAATCTTTTCTCACCAGGATCTTTTAAATTATAATTGAACTCTTTAAAAGCCCAATAAGCTTTATGCTCAAGTTCAACTAGTAAGTGACAAGCTTTCCCAAATATTATCTTATATGGGGACATTCCTATAGGATTTCTATATGCAGTCCTATAAGCCCACAAAGCATAGTCAAGTTTTACTGACCAATCCATTTTTGTTGGATTCACAGATTTTTCCATAATTCTTTTAATTTCTTGATTGGATAACTCAGCCAAACCACTTGTCTGAGGATGATAAGTAGTAGCAATTCTATGATTTTTATGAAATTTTTTAATAACTTCTCCATAATGCAATATTTTAAATGACTTCTCCCATCAGTAATGGTAACTCTCAGCATCCCAAATCTACAAAATATGTTCGTTTTTAAAAATGTTGCAACACTTTGAGCATCACATCGAGGTAAAGCAACAGCTTCTATACATTTGGATACATAGTCCACTGCTAACAAAATATATAAATTTCTGAAAGATGGTATAAATGGTCACATGAAATCTAATCCCCAAACATCAAATATTTCAATTTCTAGCATATAATTGAG
>NW_018220880.1:37960-39508 GCF_001263595.1 Phalaenopsis equestris
ATCTTTCTCCAGTAAATGGCATAAAGGTTTAGCAATCTTAGAAAAGTCCTTAATATATCGCCTGTAGAATCCAACTTGTCCTAAAAAACTCCAAATTTACCTTACATTTGTTGGATAAGGAAAATTAGTGATCACTTGAATTTTAACAGGATCTACTTCCATACCATTTTCTGATATTTGATGACCTAATACAATTCCTACTGCTACCATAAATTGTCATTTTTCCCAGTTAAGGAATAAATTTGTTTCTTCATATTGCTTAAGAACTTTAGATCAATGTTCTAAACATGAGTCAAATGAAGTTCCAAACACTGAAAAGTCATCTATAAAGACTTCAATCCATTTTTCATTTAAATCACAAAAAATTTCCAGCATACATCTTTGAAATGTAGCAGGTGCATTACATAAACCAAATGACATTCTTCTAAAAGCAAAAGTACCATAAGAACTGGTAAATGTTATTTTCTATTTTCTCTTGAATGTTATTTTCTCTTGATCCTCATGAGATATTTGAATTTGGTGAGAACCAGTATATCCATCTAGAAAACAAAAGTAATTGTGCCTAGCTAGTCTATCATTTTATCTAGAAAGGGTTGTGGAAAATGATCTTTCCTAGTGGCAAGATTTAATTTTCTATAATTAATGCAAATTTTCCACCCAATAACTTGTCTAGTAGTTATTAACTCATTATGCTCATTCACAGTTATAGTTACTCCTCCTTTCTTAGGAACATAGTGAATTGTACTACCCTATGCACTATCTGAAATAGCGTAGAGAATCCCAACATCTAACCACTTTAAAAATTCTTTCTTAACAACCTCTTTCATAACAGGATTTAATCTCCTTTGTGGATCAACCATGGGTTTGTAGTTTTCTTCCAGATTATTTCTATGCATACAAAATGAAGGATTGATTCCTTTAATATAAACAATTATTAATTATCCATCTGAAGGCTTTCTTAAAATTTTTCAAAATTACAATTATCCATCTGAAGGATTTCTTAAAATTTTTCAAAATTTTCATCAGCTTTTCTTCTTCTTCCTTTGTTAACTTCGAGGTAATTATAACAGGTAAAGTAGAGGAATCTCCTAAAAAGAAATATTTTAAATGTTCAGGAAGTAATTTCAACTCAAGCTGTAGAGGTTTTTCAATAGATGGACAAAATAATTTATCTTTGTCTATCATGTCCAAAATTTCAAAACTTTCTTGAACATAACTTGAATTTTCCTTAAAAAAGTTTACACATTGATCTAATTCCTCTTCTTTCTCGTGTTCCAAATCTTTTTCTATAGATTTTTCTTCATAAGTAGTCTTTAGATGACATTCTCTCAGATATCTTATAACATCCATTCTATATCATTCATCATCTTTACCTTTTACAGGGTATTTCATTGATTTTGAAATGTTAAAAGTAACAGTTTGATCTTTGAAACCCATTGTTAATTCCCCTTTTTGCACATCTATCATTGATTTTCCTGTGGCTTGGAAAGGTCTTCCCAAAATGATAGGTATCTCTTTATCTTCCTCCATATCTAGCACAATGAAAAC
>NW_018220880.1:39702-41593 GCF_001263595.1 Phalaenopsis equestris
TAAAGCTACCAGGATCTTTAAGCTTTTCAGGAAGTATCTTCTGAATTATAGCACTACACTCTTCACTAAGTACAATAGTCTCATTATCTTTAAACTTCTTATTTCTATTGAGGACATCCTTCATAAACTTTACATAGCTTGACATTTATTCTAAGGCTTCAGCAAATGGAATTTTAATTGTAAGCTTCTTAAATATTTCCAGAATTTTTGAGAATTGCTTATCCAACTTTGTTATCAAAGTCTCTGAGGAAATGGAGGTGGTGGGTTTTCTAAGCCAGTTTTTGGAGGAGATATGGGTCTTTCAGAATCTTTCAGAGCATCCTCTTTTGATTCTTCAAATTCTTCTCTCTACTTCAATGTATTTTTTGAACCCTACCTTTCAACTCTCTTCCGCTTCTAAGTTGTACGACTTTAACTTGCTCTTTATTCTGGTCTTTTGGATTTGATTCAGTGTTACTAGGAACTGTACATTGGGATCTATTATTTAATGAACTTGTGATTTACTCAAGTTGATTCTCAATATTTCTAATTGTAGCTCCTTGACTTTGTAATTGATTGCCCATTTGTAACATCACTTCTTCTATAGACAACTTCTTATCCTTAAATTTTGTATTACTGTTGAAAACTGAAGGATAAGTAGATTTATAATTATTATTCCCTTGGTAGTTCCAATTTCTCAATGGGTTTACTTGGTTGTTCCCCCATTGTTGATTATTACTACCAAAATTGTTATTCCAGTTGAAGTTGGGATGGTTCTTCCAACCTAGGTTATAATAATTGAAATATGGGTTATTGTTCTTATTATTTATGGCATTCAAAGTTTTTAATGATGCTTGAGAATCAACCATTTGTCCTAATGAATTCTCTTCAATCATGAAAATTGGTTGAGAAAAATTCATTTCAATTTAGTCTAACTTCCTTAAAATTGCAGCAACTTGATTTGCTAACATTGCAAAAGCATCAGATTCATGAATATTGCCTACTTTCTTGGGATTTACCCTCAATGGATTCACCCTATCAGAAGGCTATTGAAAATTATTGGTAGTCATCTTCTCAATTAAAGCATATGTATCATGAAAATGTTTTGACATCAATGAACCACCACCAGTGACATCGATAATAAATATAAGAGAACCAATTAATCCATTATAAAAGGTTTGAATTATTAACAAATCTGGTATAGCGGTATATGGACACTTTCTTAAGAGTTCTTTAAATCGTTCCCATGCTTCATAAATAGATTCCCCTTCAAACTGATTAAAAGATGTAATATCATTTCTAAGCTTCACAGTTTTTTATGGTGGAAAATATTTAGCAAGGAATTTTTTTGCTAAATCACCCCAAGTTCTGATAGTTCCAGGTGCTAACAAATTCAACCACGTCTTAGTTTTATCCCTCAGTCTATATGACAAGGACTTAGAAAGGAAATAACCTAAGTCTTATGACATCATCTGAAACACCATCGTATTAAAATATAGCACATAATTCTAGAAAATTGGTGAGATATAAATTTGAATCTTCAGTTGGTGATCCTCCAAATTGATTATTTGACACCATTTGGTTAATAGCACGTTTAAGTTCAAATGAATTAGCCACTACAGTAGGTTTTTGAATTCTACAATGAAGTTCATCTACAAGTGGCATAATCTCTTAAAGGTCTAAACTCTTGATGAATTTCAGCATTTTGATTATTTTGGTTTTTCATTTATGTAATTTTCTTTGGATTTTTCAAGATTTTTAATTTTTTTAGTTTATCTGATTTTTCTAATAGTTCTTTCTAATTCAAAATCATAGCGTACTAGTCCTTCACAACTTCAACTACGCATCTAAAAATAAAATAAAATAAAATAAAACATACAAAATGAGATACAATATTTAAAGTTTAAATAAA
>NW_018220880.1:42000-52345 GCF_001263595.1 Phalaenopsis equestris
AAATAGGAGCAATAATATTCTTTACCCTTACTAGAGATGCTATAAAGAACATTGGCTAATTTAAAGTTTGAATAGTTCTGAAGACCGACTAGGCAGGGAAGATACTAGCTCTCACTATAGAGTTCCATTGATTCCCTTCACCTGGGGGCTAACATTCTCATATTAGAACCTAAAATAATAAACCAAGTTCGCTTTAAAGTCCTCTAACTCTACACCGATTAATGAATATTTCCCTATTTATTTGCACTCAATCATATGAACTACATTCTCATTCATACATCCTCATGTGATTATTTCCAATTGTTGACTGAGACAATACCAAATCGGTTCTTACATGTTCTCATAACAAATTTTAACATCTGGATTGGCCAAATTAAGAATTAAATGAAGTGCATGGATATAAATCATCACAACTTCTTCCATCATTAAAGTTCAATACTCTCCACAAATTCCATCCAAATATTAATTACTTATCATTTTAAGAAGAAAGTAAAGAAAAAATACTCAAAATCCATGGAGAAAACAAAACCACACTTTAGTTTAAAAGAAGAAATCATTGTCAAACCAACAATAAGTCTTGATTAAAACCAAAAGTAGTCAAAAACAAAAAGATAAAAAATTTTCTCAAGTCCTCCATCAAACTCTTGAAGTTCCTTTGAATCTCTTCTCTTTTACAATCACTCAAAACAAAATAACAAAAAGCATAAAGTAAATAAAAAGTGGTTCCTGAAAATCTCTTCAAACTAACTCCCTAGAGAAGAACGTTCAAAACTTACCAATATTTTCAGGATCCTTTCCTAATTCCTCTCTTCTTTCTTTAATATTTTTCCAATAGTTGCCTTGGGATCTCTTCAAAATGTGTCTTGATTCGATGTATTTTCCCAAGAGAAGCATCCTTTCATGATAATTTTCATCCATGGTGGTTACAACCACCTATTAAGCCAATGGGTACCTCAAAAACCTCTTTAAAATTTGTGAAAACTGATTTTACTCATCTAGTAACTGCCAGTAGCGCTTAAGCGCGGGGTCTTGGCATTTAGGCACGGCATCCTCTGTTCAACCGGCGCTTAAGCGCCGAATTTTGCGTTAAGCGCCAAAACTCGTTTGCACATTTTTTCACCTTTTTGCTCCAAATTTGATCATTTTTCACTCCTTTAAGCATTTTTTCTATTTTTACTTGTATCTGCAAGAAAAACATAAAAATACCTTTCATTAAAGTGCAATATCTCAAAAATAGGTATAAAATGTGTCTAAAAATACTATATATTTTAGGTGTATCAGTTGACAAAAAGGATAAACCTAATTATTGCCTGTATCATCGGATGCTTGGATACACTACAGAGAATTGTTTCGTCTTTAAGAATTGGCTCGAGAAAAATCTTAAGGAAGGAAATATAATGATCTCGATAGCATATTTAAAAGAACCTGAAAGAGTTTCATTAAATATGATTTTTACTGAGCCAGTCTCTCCGATTGATCCATATGATGATAAAAATGGATGAAGTGTGCCTGGGACAAGCTCAAGTGTGTACCGGACCGAATTCAGAATACATGAAGGCAAGCCTCCGTTTAGAGTCTTTAGTCTGCCAAGCCAAAGATGAAGATTTCGCCAGGAAATCCACCACCACCGAAAAAGAAGAAGAAGAACACCACCACGAAGACTGATAACACGGGGTGAAGGATAGGGGCTACCTTTGCTAGATTAGTTGTCTTAGATTTGGGGAAGAAAATCCTCGAACCCCTGACCTTGTATGATTATCTTTTTGCCCCTCGAGGTCTTATGAAGATAATGATTATGATTTTTGCTACGTTTTAACTGTTTTTAGTGATAATGTAATCAATTATGAATAATCTAACTTTGTTCTCGATTCCCAAACCGATCCTCAAATCATACATAAGTCCGATGAACCTGTTAGCAAGACCGAAGAAGACATCAGCAATACATCAAAAATACCGATTACGACAGCATCGGGAGTGAGGAACCAATCCTTGAGTGCCATGGTGCACCACTTGCCATCAACTTAGATCTTCCCGATAAAGAACAAATAATGGAAGATTCTCCTACGACATCTCAAGAAGAAGAAATTACAGAAGTGAAAGCGTGAAAGTATTACCCTGAGGTCAGCTCCAACAAATAAAGGAAAGCAAATAATAACTCGAGAAGAGCTACCCCAACCTCTGCCAGCAGAAGAAACACATAACCAAGTAAAGATCAG
Organism: Phalaenopsis equestris; assembly: GCF_001263595.1. Classification (NCBI taxonomy): domain Eukaryota; kingdom Viridiplantae; phylum Streptophyta; class Magnoliopsida; order Asparagales; family Orchidaceae; genus Phalaenopsis; species Phalaenopsis equestris. The sequence goes on from NW_018220880.1 coordinate 44,217, forward strand.
AGGATCATACAAAGTGGATAATAACATGCTAGCTCATCTTAAGAAATTACCGACCAAATTATGCATCTATGATGCTCTAATCCTGTCAAAGGAGATGAGAGAGTCTCTTGTTACAGCTTTGCTTGATCCAAAGATTTACTTTGCCTAGTTGGCCAACATATTCTCAGATGAAGTTTTCCCATTGAAAGAACATCTGGGGTAACCTTTATATATGAGGACTTGTTACTTGGTTATGGCAAATAAAGTGGAAGATTCAGAAGAATCAAAAAGAGGAAGCCATTTAGCTTCGCTTTAACGATCTACCACCACTCTTTCGCAACAAGTTGGTGGGGGTTCTTTTAGTTTGTGCACCCGAGGTCGAGGCCGGGGACGTGGATCAGGAAGAGCCAACTTAACTGTTGAACGGGTCAGGCCGACCATCAACATTGATGGTGAAGAAAGTTCTGAAGATGAAATAATGATGAAAAAATAGAAGAAACCACAATACGAGATATCTATAGAAGATGTGGAGAAAAATGAATATGAAACAATGTATGATCGGATAAACCACTATGTGAACGTCATGACTCTTGCTCCAATTCGACCTCAAAAGGTCGAGAGTTTAAAGGTCAATGAGGTCCGTAGCGCTAGTTCAAAGTCGATCAAATTTTATTGTGCTTCTACTTCTACTAATCTTGAAAATCATGTAAATTTGGATGAGGATTCAAATGAATTAATGGAATTACCTTCTTGTTATTTTTTGCCTTATGTACAAAAGTTAATGCAATATGCTAGCCAACTGAGCTAAGCAAATTTATGGATCAAGTAGAGTCGTAGTCTGGCCAACAACCTCTTAAGATGAGCTAGTACGTTATAATCCACTTTATAAAGACTTCCAATTTTAACTTGATTATGTGTTTCTCTCACTAGCAGAGACAGGTGGTTCTTCTCTTGTGTCATATTGAAGTGACTATTTGTTTTTCTTTGTCCAATGGAGTTGTCCTTAGGGGTAATACCTTCCCACTCCTTAAATTATCTTCTGTAATTTCTTCTTCTTTTGTTGTTGTAGCTGATAATTCTGGTGTCATTTTTGAATCTAAAAAGTTTAAGTTGATTAATACCAGCCTTCCTTGACACACGAGGACTAATTCCTCACTCCCATAACTTTCATATCCGGTGTTGTAACATCTTTTTCTTTGTTGACATATTCATCAGACTTAAGTATGATTTGAGGATCATTTTGGGAACTGAGATTGAGGTTAGATTGGTCACATCCAGTTACATTATGACTATAGAAAGTTAAAATGTAGCCGAAATCGTAATCATTATATTCAAAAGACCCCGGAGGGGCAAAAAGATAGGCATACACAGTCAGCGGTACGAGGAACTTCTCCCTCAAATCTGAAACAACCAATTTAACAGAGGCAGCCCCTATCCTAACCCTAGCGCTATCGATGTTTATCTTGTGCACAATCTTGTTCTCCTTTTTTCTCTAGCTGTGGCAACTTCTCCGACGTAATCTCAATCTTCGGTAAAATAAGCTGTAGATTCTTAACGATAGTTTGTGTTGGCATGGTCTGAATCTGGTCCAATATCTTCTCAGATGAACTACTCCAAATTGTGCTCCTACCACTCTCATTCGAATATAGATCTACTAGGTGATTGGTTTGGTCAAAATCATATTTATAGAAGCTCTTTGAGGTTCTTTTAAATATTCTTTCGGGGTCATTATATTCCCATCTCTGAAATTTCTCTTGAGCCAATCCTTAAAACTAAAACATCCCTCTATGGTGTGTCTAAGGAGTCTGTGGTATGTATGGACAATAGTTGGGATGGGTCCTTCATATCAACCTCTTCTAGTTTCTTCGGCTCTGTCAATTTGAGGTCAGGCTTCTTAATCAAATTTTTGAACATCTTTGGCACATTTTCATCTTTAAAAGAATACACCTTATTCTTCTGCTCTACAAATGTTAGACCTTGTCTTCCATCTATCTTATACGATCCTTTAAGATATGACCACTGTCAAGACTGGCGATACTGTGGTGTCTGCTGCTGCTGATGAAACTGATCATGTTGGGAACGCTGACGAGACCGCTCAGCCTGAGTCCTCATTGGCTGCTTGCCCTTATCAACTGTTTATACTATCCCAGATTTCTTCTTAAATGTCCTGATTGCTCTAAACTTCTCGGTATTTTCCTAGGACTCCATATGCTTAACCTCCTCCTACAAGCTACTAGCCTTGCTGAGTAACTTCTCAAACGACTTGATTTTGAGTCTCGTGAGCATGAAAGTTACTAGTTCAAAGATTCTTTTGAGTAGAATCTTAATTGCATGTTGTTCCTATAACTGGGGTTTACACTTCATGCTCAAGTTTCTCCACCTTAAGATATAGTCAACCAAGGTCTCGTTAGGCTTCTTACTTTCCCACCATGAGTTCTCCTATGGTGACATGATGTTGTGCTCTAGCAAATCTCTTCACAAACAAGTGCTCTAACTTGGTAAATGTCTTTACTGGTCCATTGGGCGACTCAGCATACCAGTCAAATGTTATCCCTGATAAACTACTAATGAATTGGTGGAACAACAATGCTTGAATGACTCTGGCATTACAACAACTGGCTCTGAAGTGGGGTATATGTTGATGTAGGTTATCAGTACCATCAAATGTCTTGAAGTTCAGTGGCACAAAGCCCTTAGAGTAAGTCACGACATCAAATTCCTCTGGATAAGGAAAACCCCTCAAAATTTATGCAACACCCCTAGACTGGGCTAAAGCCTCCCTCACTTGTTGTTCAACCATCTGCTTCATATCTTTCTCTGTTACTAAACTTTAGATTGATTGTTTCTTCTACAGTTCATCCCTACTGACAGAACGACCTCCCTTCTATCATTTTTAATATGCACAACCTCAGGCTGATTGATTTGCGGTGAAGTTAATTGCTGCTATTGAGACTGCTCGTGCTCTGTAGCCATGGCAGTCATGGTGGCATCCATCTCTTCCATCCTTTTCTCCATTCGTATGATGTGCTCATCTGTTTGTTAAATAGCCGTTCACAAGTCATCTACAATGTTCTCCTCACCAAAAAGTGGAGCATCATGCAAAAATTTAGTGACCCCAATTTCAACATCATTAATCTCCATTAACTCCTCATCGAGATAATCCATGAAATCAAAATCTTCATTATCACCAAAACCTACTCCTCACTCTTTAGTCAATTATTCAATCTCAGCTCTAAGCCTCTCTACCTTGTCATTGATTGCTTTCTTCTGAATCTTGAGATCTGGAGGCCTCTCTTGAATATCATCCTACTGTATGAAGGACTTCATAACAACGACGATAACAACCTCTAGCACATTGGACATATGCTTCATTCCACAAAACTGCCCCACGAGCTTATCAGAATGTATGGTGCAGCACCCTTGGGTACCCACACTCTCTTCATCAATATTGATGCTTTGAGATGGAGTGACTTGGAGGAGGCATCGGCATGTCGAAGAAAAGTATGTTCCTCATGAGGCATACCAAATACATCAGCAATGGGTCTCTTCCCTTTATCCTTCTTTAGGAAGTTTTCATGAATTGTGGTAGGTGGTATCCTCAGACCTAGACATGACTTTACCGGTCGATGTCCTACAGACTTCGGAGAAATAATGGTAGAATCTGTGACGGTGGCAATACTATCAACACGGCTCCCAAGTTAGAATCTGACTGGAACACAGACTAGAGGCACTTTAACTACTCTCTAGAACTGACGGATAGATCTAATATCCTTTAAGTTCTCTTTCTTCATCAGGGGTGAAACTGCGCATCCCACTCGCTTGAGCAACTCAGTGACAGTACACCCCTCCATGACACCTAGTCTTTCAAACGCTATTCGGACTTTGGTGATAGGAGTGGGCCTCTTGATCTCTTTATCATGACATTCTGGTGATGTCTGAGTAGCGACAATCCTATAGATTCTCTCATTCCTAGTGGTATCCATCAACGGATGAAACCTACTTCCTCGTGAGATGGGAGCAATCTCAGGCAATCCAAGTTCCTCCTGGTGAGGAATATCATCAACAGAGGTTATCTCTATAGTTTGGGCTTTGTAAGCCCTATGAATCTTCTGGTTTTGATTTCCTCTTTACGACTTGGTTGTCGACTCAACCATTGAACTAAAACTGGTTTCAAATACTGACGGCAGAGTAGTGAATAAAAAAATTGAATCATCTTCAACCAAGACTTATCATCCTTTAACAGATGGTATAGTAGGCACAGTAACATTGAATCTAACAGCTGTATGTGTAATGACTCTCGAGTGGATGGATGCAGGGATGGCAGACTTAATGGGTGTCAAGGTGGTAGTGATCTTTGCCTTCTTATAAGAAGGGAAGTCTTATGGACAGTTTACATTGAACTCAGTGGATGGCTCTTAAACTTCTAGAGCAGTAACCATCATCAAGATGAATGGGGCCTTACCAATTACAACCTTAAATTCATCAAATCTAGCTCTAAAATTGATCTTCAGTGTAATGCTGCAGGCATCGCGATCGGTAGGCAGGTTGTTAAAGAAAGTGAGAGTGGGGAACTCCATCATAACAGCTTCAAAGGAAAAGTTATGAGGGTTTGTATCGACCATCACTTTTGTAATTTCAGTGCAAACACTAAATATTAATAAAGGTCGTTCTGTGGACTAAGTCCTTTCTTATTTCCATTTTTAAATTTATTATTTATTCGTGATTATAACATTAAAGAGTTTTTATTATAGAAAAAAAACAAGGATTGCGAGTCATAATGACTTGGTTTGACTCACAAAATAACAAACCAAACCTGAAAGATATGAAGAATTGGTGAAGCTTAGGACCTAGTGTAGAACCAACTTCACAACGCACATCGCCCAGGCATAACTAGTCCTCCAACACACCTATTGGGGGTTGTTGACCTCACTTTTGGTTGAGGTTAGTTCTTCCTCTTTAGTATCTTATGTTCTAGCCATAAGACTTTCCTATTAACTATTCCTAAAAAACTAGAAAAGGAATCCTCAATTTCATTTAATTTTAGCCCAAGTCCAAAAATCCCCAAATTTTCCCCAAATTGGCTATTTTTTCAAGTTCCACCAAATTGATTGCCTTAGACCTAGAATTTCCACTCTATTCCTTCATGAAAAATCTTCATAACATCTCCCTTGATCATTTTAACCATTCAATTGAGCCAAATTCCAAGCCTAGCTCAACTTAAGCCCAAGTTTAGTCCAACATACCCAAATTGACCAAAATCTCAAAATCCTTCAAATTGAGCTTCCAATTGAACTTAAAACTACTTCAATCCTTCACCAAAAATCTTCATTACAATCATCTACACAATGTTGATCAATTAATTGGGCTCAAGGTCATGGATAGCTTAGCCCTAACCCAAGCTATAGCCAAATTGACCTATATTGACCCCTTCACTAAAACTTGACCCAATCTAGCCAAATTGGCCAATCAAAAACCACCACAGCCAAATTTTTGACCTTATTGACCAGGATAAACCCCATGGAACCACCCAAATGAGCCATGGACCAAAGGATTGTCGGACTTTTTTTTTAAAAAAATAGTATTTTAAAATTTAAATTTAGGTATAATATATAATGTAATTTTAATTTTGTGAAAATGATCCTTTATTATTATTTATTTTTTTTAACTGATGAGACCAAATAGATCTAATATATTTAATATTTTAAATAGCTAAGCACGATATCATAAATGATATATCATCTCGAAGAATGAACGTATCACTTTTTGGTAGGCTTAACTATCTAAACTTAAAAGTTTGTAACTCTATTTTGATCTGCAAAATTTATAGCCAATGAATTCCCCTATCTAATACACAGAATGGATAGAGTTTAGATTAATTTGGGTTCTTAAATCCCATATAGTAGCAAGCCTCTAAAGTTAATTACATCTAGATAACCGAAATCACCTAAGAAAACTCTCGATAATGATCAGAGGTTTCGTCTTCAAGATTTCAACATTCAAGTTTCCACGATTGTTCATAGGAAAAGTCAAATGGGATAGGTCAAATTGTTCATAGGAAAAGTCAAATGGGATAGGTTCAAATAGGAATAGTTATTTCTAGAATCCAAAGGAATGAAAAGTAAGAGATGTCAAAGATACTGAAAAATATTCAGTGACACCTCAAACAATCTTATGATTTGGTTTTACGTCTTTGAAAAGGAAAATTATGTGATATTTCAGTCCTATAAATTATTTAGATATTCGGGACTTGTATCTACATTTCATATGTAAACGGCTCGAGGAAATGTGAGGATTTACGTCGTACCGAACGATGACCTTGGGAGTCTAAAAAGTTTAGGAATTATAACATAAAATATAAAATCATAGAAAGTCCTAAAAGATAATGTGAGGATTTACGTCGTGCGAGACAAACTACCTCAACGTCTTATAAGTATGTTATTTAAATCTATTGAAATCCATTCGAAACTTTTTTGATTATCTCTCTACTATTACTTCGACCGCCATCGGAAGATGAATTGTCATTTGCTCCAGATTTGTTGTCTCGATCGCTGCCCGGGGATGAATCACCAGTTGATAATGTCATCGTCTTGAACCGAGAAGAAGGGTGGAATAAGAGAAAAAATGCCTTGAAAGGCCTATCCTAGGAGACTGTATAAACATACTAAGAAAAACTTGTATTTAAAAGTTTGAATGTAGGTGAATGTCTATAGTGCAATATAGTACAAGAAAGAAACAACTGTGTAGTGACCTACTGGTGTAGTGAAACAACTGTGTAGTGACCTACTGCAACATAAAAAAGACTGAAGGAAAATTATGGAAATGAAGCAACATAAAGAAAGGAAAGACTATGGAATAATAAAAAAATGTGCAGTAAAGGAACAAAGATGAAACAACTAAGTGTAACTGATTAATTCTGGCGATGCTACAAAACATATTACAATTGCATAATATAAAGGGGTTAGACAAATATTTACAAATGACAAAAGAAAGGTTAAGTGATGAGCATATGGAAATTTAAAGTGGAATATTAGATTTTAATTTGGGTTTAAGCTCAGACTAGACCTCTTTTTCTCTTTTATCTCGATCCCACAGGCAACTGATATATAAAAGTCAACCTACCAATATCAACTAGAAGCCACCAACGAATCACCTATATAATCAGACAACCCTAGAACCTATTGTTTAAAGGATGTGTGAATGGAGTAGTATCTGAACTCCTCAAATTGTAGTGCACCTATATGTGAAATGTAGTATCTGTTGTGCAGGGTGTAGTGTGTGGTTTTCGTTGTATAATATCTGAGGTGCATTATGTTATTCGTGTAGTGTATTAATTGTATAGTGAATATGTGAGTGTAGTATCTATCCCTTGTGCAAATGTAATATTTGTGTAAAACTCAGAGTATTTGTTCTTTCCTAAGTGTTGTATCTGAGGAGTGTTTGTAGTATTTATTATTTCCTAGGTGTAGTATTTGTGGAGTGTTTGTAGTATATGTTCTTTTGTGGCTACCAATTCTTGAAACTTTTGAAAAAAGGTTAGAGCTCTTGACGATCTAGGGGTGAAAGGGCATCACACTAACTGAATACTGATTTTTTTTACTTTCAGCTATAAGAAGAGCTGATCAATGGTTCTCTTACATCATTGCTTGTTACCCCTCATCTTGAACTAGTAGGCCACCTCAATATTTCATATGCTCATCCAACATTCAGTGACACCTCAAACTATCCTATGATTTGGTTTTACGTCTTTGAAAGGGAAATTATGTGACATTTCAGTCTTACAAATTATTGAAAGGGAAATTATGAAACCTGTACATGTAATTATTGCATACTCCCTTAAATTTTCCATTGGTAAACAAAGATTATAGCATTTAAAATTAACTCTCAAAGTTAAAAAGATGGTTTTACAACGTATCCTCGGACAAAGGGCAGCAGAAGGAACAAAATTCGGGTCTCAAATGTATATTTCAAATCATGAAAAAATGAATTCCAGTAGGTATTGAAAAAGGGGGCGAGGCAGCAAGAAGTACAAAAAATCCGCCCTAAATATATTTTCAAACCATAAAAATGAATTCCATCAAGTATTTAAACAAGGGAAAGCAAAGAGGGTAAAAACCAAATTCCAAATGTACTTTCCAAGCTCCTAAAATGAT
>NW_018220881.1:0-319 GCF_001263595.1 Phalaenopsis equestris
AAAGACCAGAATAAAGAACAAGTAAAAGCTGTTCACTTAGAAGCGGAAGATAGTTGGAAGGAAGGTCGGGTTGAAAAAGAAATTGAAGTTGAGAGAGAAGAAATTGAAGAATCAAAAGAGGACGCTCCAAAAGATTTTGAGAGACCTATTTCTCCACTAAAAATTGATTTGAAAAAACCACTAGCTCCATTTCCTCAGAGACTTCGTCAGCAGAAGTTGGATAAACAATTTTCAAAATTTTTAGAAATAATTAAGAAGCTTATAATTAATATTCTATTTACTGAAACCTTAGAATAAATGTCAAGCTATGTAAAGTTTA
>NW_018220882.1:0-282 GCF_001263595.1 Phalaenopsis equestris
ATTTTTCCTTTTTCACTGAAGGATAAGGCTAAGATTTAGTTAAATTCATTAGCACCAGGATCTATTAGAACTTGGGGAGAACTTTCACAGAAATTTCTATCCAAATATTTCCCTCCATCCAAATCTACTGAACTTAAAAATGACATAACATCATTCTATCCAATTGATGGAGAGTCAATATATGAAGCTTGGGAGAGATTTAAAGATCTTCTTAGGAAGTGCCCTCATCATTCATTACCAGATTGGTTGATAATTCAAACTTTTTATAATGGATTAGTGGGA
>NW_018220882.1:462-799 GCF_001263595.1 Phalaenopsis equestris
GCAATATCTATGTTAGCTTCACAGATTGCAGCAATATTGAAGAAATTAGATCATTATGGGATGAATTATTCTCCAACACCTCCTATGATGGAAGAGAATTCATCTGGGCAATTTGTGGATGTTCAACCTTCATATGAGACTTTAAATGCTATTAATAGACCCAACAACCCTCATTCGAACTATTATAACCCAGGTTGGAAGAATCATCCAAATTTTAACTGGAATAACAATTCTTCTACAAATCAACAATGGGAAAACAACCCAGTGAACCCATTAGGAAATCATCCAAATGTTAACTACAAACCTTCTTATCCTTGAGGATTTAACAGTAACACTC
>NW_018220883.1:0-3581 GCF_001263595.1 Phalaenopsis equestris
TCTATTAAAGTTGATTTATTGAGTGCATAAATTAAGGGCTGGATGGAGAATGACTTCTGAGGGTTAAGTCATGGTCAAATATTTTGATCAAATATAGAATTGATTCAATTAATTATTTAAGTTAGGAATTTATACTTAATTATGCCTATTTCAAGTTGATTGAAATTATTTTCACTTTTTGTGCTTCATTTCTCTTTTCACACAAATCTTTGGGCTTCACTTGAATTATAGAATTTCATGAACTCCTTTTATACCGTTGTGAAATTTACATGATACTAATAAATTTTTATGGATCCTTGATGAAAAAATTTCATATTTTAAACGCCCTAATTTGTTCTTTTTGCATGATGTTGATCATGTCTTTTTGCATCAACATATTTTCTCTTATGTTGTTGATTTCTTAATAAATTTTCCTAATTTTTTAACAATTCACACTATTTTTAAGATAACATGCATCACGCTTTGTGTTTTGGGTTTTGGCTCCACGAGACCTTTTTGCAATGATGCATGTATAAATAAAAGAAAATGCATTTGTTAATTGGAGTGGATTGGTTAGAAGGCGTCACGACTCGACCCAGGAACTTGGAATTACCAAGGCAGGAATTGTCTATCCGATGGAGGAAAAACATTTAATTATAATAAAATTAGATATGTTGCTCAGTCTCTCCTAATAGTTTCATTTCATAATTTAAAAGTAATCCAAAAAGTAAAATTAATTATAATAAAATTAGATATGTTGCTCAGTCTCTCCGATGTTGCTCATTTCATAATTTAAAAGTAATCCAAAAAGTAAAAGAGCAATTTTATTTCATAAAAAAATATATTCACAACAGTTTATTTACTTTTAAACATTTACTTCTAAGAAAAAATAAAAGCTAAACCATAATAATAACTATCATCGTGCACTCTTCGGTGCCTGTACACATACTCTTTGTGTCCATCTTGTCTAAAGCTGGTTTTCTTGTAAATATGTTAGCAACTAAAAAGTTGAGTTAAACTATATAGTGAACAACTATTTTTACATTATAATAATTCTCATTTTAAATTATTTTGTAAAAGTGCAATAGAAAATAATTTTAATTTCTTTTGCTTTCATTTAATTTTGTTACATATTTCATTATTGGGAGTCAGTGTCTAAACATATACTTTATAGAGAAAATTAAAAAAAATAATGTCTTTTTCAACCCATCATAAAGGTAGACAATCATTTATATTTTCATTTTCATTTTTGTGCATGGATACATTGCATTCTCCTTTCAGTACAATCCAGGGATGACTTCTATATGCATGCATATTTTTTATCTTATTTCTTTTCTTGTATTCAACATTTAAAAGAATTTTCATATTTTAAAAGAACTGAAAATAATAACATGTTTAAATAAAAAAGTCTACTGTAAAATAAAAACATATTTACCTACATTTATAATTTAGTTTTTGAAGTTTGTTGTTCCTTTCCTTGGGCTAAACTAGTTCTTAGGTGCATCTATATTAACAAAATAGATTTGATTAACTCTTACTCATTTCTAATCTCAAATCATTTTTATTTTTCATCATTTATAATTTATTTAGTGAAATGATTGACTGTGGAAAACATAAACATTTATATATACCTATATAAATATAGTCGTAATTTTTTTTCATTTTTCTGAGACGTATAACTAATTGATTCAGCCTTATTTTTATCTTAATAATAAGCTATCTCGTAATTAGTAATGTTACATTTAAATAAATTTACTTGTTTAAAGATCTTTTGACATTGCCATTGTCGGTCTCAAGCCTGTATGTGAAAAGTTGAGGGTTGTGTTAGGTAGTCGACAATCAACGTAAAATGTGTTGAAAAAAATCATGACATGAATCACCACGTAAAATGTGTTGAAAAAAATCATGACATGAATCCTTTTGATCTATGTGTAAGTGCTAGGGCGTCCCCTGGAAGTGACACACTGTATAACCTGAATATAGTGAAAAATGTGCAAGGGCCGCTACTACAGCGCCTGGGTGTAGTGCCAAATAAGCAAAAGTTTTCACATTACGAACAAATGCGAGTAAATAAATTTTTTCATAAAACTAATGAAATTATTTTTAGTATAGAATCTATTAGTATAGAATCTTGGAATATAGATACTCTCAATAGTAAATTAATGGAATTAATTGATATTATGATTAGTAGAAAGATTTAAATCTTATGTATTCAATAAACTAAATGGGTTGGAGAAAAGACAATAGGTTTTAAATTTTGGTATTCTGGTAAGAGTCACACTAGAAATGATGTAGGTGTAATTATAGATAAGAGTTTGAAAAATAACGTTGTAAATTAATATAGTTGGAGATAGAATTATAGCTCTTAAGATTATCATCGATACTAAGATTTTTAATATCATAAGTGCTTATGCTCTTCGAGTAGGTTTAGATATAAGTTCTAAAGATAAATTCTGGAATGATTTAGAAGACTTAATACAAATGAAACCTCTTGAAGAAAAAAATTTTATTGGAGGGGATTTAAATGGACTTGTTGATAGAGTGGTAGAAGATTTTAGAAATATTCATGGTGACTACAGTTTTGGAGTGACTAATGAAGAAGGTAGAGCTATTTTAGATTTTACTTTAGCGTATAATTTTGTTATTACTAATATTTTATTCACGCAAAGAGATGAGCATCTTATTACTTAGAAGAATGAATCTAATAAAACAAAAATTGATTATTTTCTTATAAGAAGAAGATATCGTCCAGATTGTAAAGATTGTAAGATCATTCTAAGTGAGGATTTAAGTACCCAACATTTTTTGATTTTAAAATGAAAAGTTATAAAATAAAGAATACTAGGACTTATCTTCGTAGATGGGAGATCCTTAAAGACACAAATAAAATTATTTTTATGAATAAAATTCAAATTTTTAAAGTTTGAGATGTTCATGATGAACCAAATGCTATGTGGGATAAAGTAACAAACACTATTAAACAAGTAGCAAAAGATGTACTTGGAGAATTAAAACAAAAATTTTCTTCAAATAAAAATAGTTAGTGGTGGAATAATAATGTGTAAGAAAAGATAAAATATAAGAAGTTATGTTATATTGGTTTAATTGTAAAAATTTAGAGAACTGGGACAATTATCAAATTGCCTGCAGAGAGTCTAAAAAAACAATATGTGACGCTAAAAAAATTTATTTTTAATGATCTTTATAATAGTTTAAATACTAAGGAGGGTGAAAAATATATGTATAAACTAGCCAAACAAAGAGAAAAGAAAAGTGAAGATTTAACTCAAGTAAAGTGTATTAAAGATGAAAATCAAAAAGTATTTTTCTTAGAAAAATATATTCAACATAGGTGAGTAAGTTATTTTGATAAACTATTTAATGAAGTTTCTAAAAATAAGATCGACATTAGTAATTTTAATATCGTTAATAATAATAAAACTTTTCGTTTTTACTGTCATATTAGTAAAAAAGAAGTTGATGAGACTTTAAAAAAAATCAAAGGTAGAAAGTTTATAAGACCTGATGATATCCCAATTGAAATATGGAAATGTTTAGAAGATTTGCGAGTTTCATGGCTTATTAAACTCTTTAATATTATT
>NW_018220884.1:0-1859 GCF_001263595.1 Phalaenopsis equestris
ATTTCTTTCAGCTCTTCCTTTTCGGATTGATTCATGGCATTATTCCTCATATTTCCGTCTAGATCTAATACTCTTCTTTTAATTTTCTTAATTTTCATATTAATATCATTCTTAAAATTTATAAGAAATGGATCTCTAAAAGATAATTCAAGATAAAGATAATTCAAGATCTCCCACTTTTTAGATAATTTAGATTCTAGATCAAATTCTATTAGATTACTGTTCTATTTCAAGTTATCTTCTAATTCTTCTCCATGGTACTGAGTAAATGGTGGAGGTGGTCTTTCTATATTTATCTGAGTTGAGGAAATAGGTTTTTCTAATTCCTTTATAAATTCTTCCATTGGTCTTTCAATCTCCTTACCCTCATCTCTAAACTCAAAGTTCTTTTGAAACACATCTTCAAATTCTCTTTTAAATATTTGTTTGATAACTTTAATTGCTCATCATTCATCTGCTTAGGTTTTATCTCAGGGTCACTAGGTAAAATATCTGGGGGGTAACTGTTCATTGCATTAATAGTCTGTCCCAACATCAAAATCTCATTCATTTTATTTGTTTACCATGGAATATATCATTCAATGACTTTGAAAAACTCTTTCATAAGAGATCTTTTACTAATTTCATCATTCAATTCAGGTTTATCTTGTGATTGAGTCAAATATGAAGATATAAGTACTAGTGGTGTAGATGAATTCTCTAAAAATGTAGGCTTTAAAATTGTATCGGGTATATTCATTTTAAGTTCATGAGATTTTTTAATAGATGGAGTTAAAAGTTTACTATTTTCGATAACATCCGTCATTTCACACCACTCCTGAACATACATATAGTCTTCTTTAAATAACATTTTAGACTTATCATGAAAGTCCATTTTGATCTCATTTGTTAACTTACTCTAAAAACTTTTTTGAAAATAGTCTTTACTTAGATAATCAATTTCATCCCTCCAAAAATAATCATCATCTTTTCTCTCAGCTGAATATTTCATAGTCTTTAACACATCATAACTGACAACCTAGTTATTAATATTCATTGTCAACTCTTCTTTTTGCACATCTATCATAGCTTGTCCAGGAATAAGAAAGATAACAAAAAGACGGACTCCCCAACATAATGGGATTTTCTTTATCTTCCTCCGTATCTAATACAATAAAGTCCATAGGAAACATAAATTTATCCACTTTAACAAGCACGTCTTTCAGCTAACTGAAGGGTTATAGTATAGGGAGAAATATCGACTAAATCTAACCTTCTAAATATAGATAGAGGCAACACATTAATGCTCGCTTCTAAATCACATAAGGCTTTTCCACATAATCTTTCTCCAATTGCATAAGGTATTGTAAAGCTATAAGAATCTTTAAGTTTCTGAGGAAGCTTTTTCTGAAGTATAGCGTTGCACTCCTCACTTAGTGCAATTGTCTCGTAATCCCCAAATTTTATTTCCTTATTTAATATCTCCTCATAAACTTTGCATAACTTGACATCTGTTTCAAAGTTTCTGTGAAAGGAATATTTATCGTTAACTTCTTAAGTACTTCCATGAACTTTGAAAATTGTTTATCCAACTCTTGATTTCTAAGTCTTTGAGAAAATGGAGGTAGTGATATTTCTAAATTGATTTTAGTTGGAAATATTAGTTTTTTTAGACCCTTAGAAACATATTCTTGAGATCTTCTAGTTTCATTTGTTTCTCTCACAATTTCCTTCTCTTTTCTAACGACATCCTCTATCTCTCTTCCACTTCTTAATTGGACAGCTTCTACCTGTTCATTGTTGTTCTCTTTAGAGTTGATCTCAGTGTTGCTATAAAGATTTCCTTGGGGTATATTGCTAAGTGAATTAGCAATTTGTCC
>NW_018220884.1:8485-18577 GCF_001263595.1 Phalaenopsis equestris
TCATATTAAAGTCACTTAGAATATCCATATGAAAAAGAACTTCATGAGAACTTTATTAGTAAGGATACTAATACTCAAATACAAGTTTAAAAATGCAATAAAGCCTTCTTCCTCATATTGATTCACATGAAGCCAATTTTTTATTAGGCATCTCCTTAAGCTTCTCGTCACATACATTTCTTTTCTTTTTCCTTTTTTTTTTCTTTTAGGATCATTTTTAATCCTTTCTTTTTTTTCCATTTTCATGTAAGGATTATTATATCTGGATAACCTTTAATAATTTTGAACTTCACTATCCTCTTCTTAAAGTTAAAAACATTTCACATTCCTTCACTTTATAAATTCATATTAGCTTTAAAGATTTTTCATTAAGCCTTATTATTTTCTTCTTACATGAAACTCTAAGATTTTTAATACTTCAAAAATACAATTTCTTTTACTTTAAATAGAAAAAGCATAGTCTTATTCTTTCGTACCAAATATCTTAACTCTAGAATCAAATTTCATTATTGAAAACATTTACTTAAGTCTACTCTATATTTAGAAACACAAATATAGTTGTCAAATATTAGCCTCTAATACCAAAGGTTATGTTAAATTAAAATTTTAAAATATAACTAATTGAGTACAAAAAAAATTTAGTTTAATTCTTTTAAAGAAAATTTTCTTCCCTCGAAACTTAAAATTTTAAATATTTTGCAATCAATTCCGTAAAATGTAGCAGGAAGAAAAAGTAAAAGTTGAATCTACTAACTACTACAACATTCTATCAAATTCATATACATGCATAATCAGGATAGAATGAATGTAGGAGAAAGTAAATCTAGACTAAAACATGCTTGCAATAATATTAAATTAAAAGGAAGTATACTCACTTATTTAGCGCAAAAAATATAAGTAGGAATAAATACAGTTTAGAAATTCTATCTAACATAAATGTTTATAAAAAACAACTACAATTATTTATCAGGATAGAAAACATGTAGAAAGTAAATCTAAACTAAACTGGCCATAATGAAATTAACTAAACAAGAGTCTAACTAACATAACCTATATTAGCATTGGAATATAAAAATATTCTTCAAGTCTTATAAAATTGTAACACAGACACAAACAAACAAACCAGATAAATATGGTCAATTCTTCCTCCATCTCATCACATCTCACTAACTTACTTTTAATTTCTATCGGAATCAATACACAAGTAAATAAGACACATTTTTAATGATTTTATAGAGTATAATCCCAAAGATAAGATTATCCATGAAATATTGGGTCCTTTTAATTAAGCACCTCTAACAGTTATAAGGATAGTATAAGATCATCTACATATTATTCATCATATAGGTTCATGACTCCTACAAAATGAAAATAAAGTCAGAAAAAAGGAAGTAACAAAATTGAGATGGAACTGTCACTGTTCAAATTCAAGATGTCTCTTGTAAACCTCAAGTCCGGGTGAGACCCGAGTCATAGTGGACTCGTCAATCCAACTTCTACAAGATATTAACCAAGTCTAGCATTAATAAGAAGTTAAGGAATCATCTCCCTCATGGCACAGACAAAGACCAAACAAAGCACTAACAATCTAATCATCCACCAATCATCAATCAAAATGATCAATCCACACTAAAGCAAACATAATATAGCACTAACAATCATGACTCTTAAGCATATTAAATCAAACCACATTGATAACTATGGGTTGCCTCCCATAAAGCACTTAGTTTAACATCGCTAGCCTGAAAAATGATTCCACCTGGATCAAAATTCCAATTAAGTAATCCTTGATCAATCGCTCAATCTTTTATAGATCCAAGGAGTCCTATAAAGTCCTTGAATTTAAATATTTCTTTCAGCTCTTCCTTTTCGGATTGATTCATAGCATTATTCCTCATATTTCCTTCTAGATCTAATACTCTTCTATTAATTTTCTTAATTTTCATATTAATATCACTCTTAAAATTTATAAGAAATGGATCTCTATAAGATAATTCAAGATCTCCCAAATTTTGGATCAGATTCTCTTTAGATAATTCAGATTCTAGATCAAACTCTATTAGATTACTGTTCTATTTCAAGTTATCTTCTAATTCTTCTCCATGGTACTGAGTAAATGGTGGAGGTGGTCTTTCTATAATTATCTTAGTTGAGGAAATAGGTTTTTCTAATTCCTTTAGAAATTCTTCCATTGGTCTTTCAATCTCCTTATCCTCATCTCTCAACTCAAAGTTCTTTTAAAACATATCTTCAATTTCTCTTTTAAATTTTTGTTTGATAACTTTATTGCTCATCATTCATCTGCTTAGGTTTTATCTTAGGGTCACTAGGTAAAATATCTGGGGGGTAACTGTTCATTGCATTAACAATCTGTCCCAACATCAAAATCTCATTCATTTTATTTGTATACCACGGAATATGTCATTCAATGACTTTGAAAAACTCTTTCATAAGAGATCCTTTAATAATTTCATCATTCAATTCAGGTTTATCTTGTGATTGAGTCAAATATGAAGATATAAGTACTGGTGGTGTAGATGAATTCTTTAAAAATGTAGGCTTTAAAATTGTATCGGGTATATTCATTTTAAGTTCATGAGATTTTTTAATAGATGGAATTAAAAGTTTACTATTTTCGGTAACATCCGTCATTTCACACCACTCCTGAACATACATATAGTCTTCTTTAAATAACATTTTAGACTTATCATGAAAGTCCATTTTGATCTCATTTGTTAACTTACTCTAAAAACTTTTTTGAAAATGGTCTTTACTTAGATAATCAATTTCATCCCTCCAAAAATAATCATCATCTTTTCTCTCAGCTGAATATTTCATAGTCTTTAACACATCATAACTGACAACCTAGTTATTAATATTCATTGTCAACTCTTCTTTTTGCACATCTATCATAGCTTGTCTAGTAACAAGAAAAGGTCTCCCTAAAATAATGGGATTTTCTTTATCTTCCTCCATATCTAATACAATAAAGTCCAAAGGAAACATAAATTTATCCACTTTAAGAAGCACGACTTCTATAACCCCTTTTGGACAAATGATAGATCAATCAGCTAACTGAAGGGTTATAGTATAGGGAGAAATATCGGCTAAATCTAACCTTCTAAATATAGATAGAGGCAACACATTAATGCTCACTCCTAAATCACATAAGGCTTTTTCACATAATCTTTCTCCAATTGCATAAGGTATTGTAAAGCTATAAGAATCTTTAAGTTTCTGAGGAAGCTTTTTCTGAAGTATAGCGTTGCACTCCTCACTTAGTGCAATTGTCTCGTAATCCCCAAATTTTATTTCCTTATTTAATATCTCCTCATAAACTTTGCATAACTTGACATCTGTTTCAAAGTTTCTGTGAAAGGAATATTTATCGTTAACTTCTTAAGTACTTCCATGAACTTTGAAAATTGTTTATCCAACTCTTGTGTCTAAGTCCTTGAGGAAATGGAGGTAGTGATATTTCTAAATTGATTTTAGTTGGAAATATTAATTTTTTTAGACCCTTAGAAACATGTTCTTCAGGTCTTCTAGTTTCATTTGTTTCTCTCACAATTTCCTTCTCTTTTCTAACGACATCGTCTATCTCTCTTCCACTTCTTAATTGGACAGCTTCTACCTGTTCATTATTGTTCTTTTTAGGGTTGATCTCAGTGTTGCTATAAAAATTTGCTTGGGGTATATTGCTAAGTGAATTAGCAATTTGTCCTAGTTGATTCTCTATATTTCTAATCGTAGCATTTTGACTTTGCAACTAGTTTCCCATTTGCAATACCACATCTTCTATAAACATCTTATTATCCTCATTTTGCCGATCATTGTTAGAGTCCAGTGAATATGAAGGTCTATAATTTGTGTTCCTCTATTTATTCTAACTTCCATTAGGATTTGCATGATTATTTTCTCATTGTTGGTTTCCACCCCAAGTAGTTTGATTCCGGTTAAAATTAGGATGGTTCTTCCAACCTAGGTTGTAAAAGTTAGAACATGAGTTTTTTATGGCATTTAAAGTCTCATATGATAAGTTAGAATCAATCATATGCCTTAATGAACTTTCCTCACTTACTGGAATGCTGGTTCATTCTTCCAAATTGGTCCAACTTCCTTGATATTGCAGCAACCTGAGATGCAAGAATTGGAATCGCATTTTTATCATGAACAGTAGCTACTTTTTAAGGATTTACCCTAGCATAGGGCCATTGAAGTCATTTATAGCCATTAATTCAATTAACGTATATGTTTCATCACATGGTTTTGACATTAATGATCCACCAGTGGCAGAGTCAATTTTAGACATAAAGGATCCTACTGACCCATTGTAAAAATTTTGAATGATTAACCAATCAGGCAGAGGATGGTGTGGACACTTTCTTAGGAGTTACTTAAATCTTTCTCAGGCTTCGTACGTTGATTTCTCTTTTAACTGACAAAATGAGATAATATTGTTTCAAAGTTTAGTAGTCCTTGAAGGAGGAAAATACTTATCTAGAAATTTCTGAGTTAACCCCTCCTAATTTTTAATAGAGCCAAGTGCTAATGAGTATAACCACATTTTAGCCTTATCCCTTAATGAAAAAGGAAAAAAAGCCTTAGTCTAACAACATCGTCTGACATATCGTTATAACGAAATGTAGCACAATTCTAGAAAACTTAATAAGTGTAAATAGGGATCCTCCGAAGAAGTTCCTCCAAATTGGCTGTTTTGCGCCAGTTGGATAATAGCTGGATTTATTTCAATTGAGTCAGCTTCTACAATAGGGGTTTGTATACTTGAGTGAATTTCATCTATCTTAGGATTTATATAATCTCTCAAAGATTTATGATGATTTTTCAAATTATTATTTTGAATGTTTTCTATTTCCATTTCTAGTTCGTCAAGTCCTTTCTCTTTTTTGATTTTTTTTTCTTTTTTCTAACTCAGGATTATAAGGCACAAGTCCTGCAGATTCTTTATTTCATTTATGCAACACAACAAACAATACATTAACAATTAAACAAAAAAAATAAAAGATATATTCCATACAATAAAACATTTTCACAAACACCTTTTTTTTTACTCAAACAATTTTTTCACAGTACTTTTTCATACAGAAAAAAAAACTTTACACACAAAAATAATTTTTATGACACTATAGTTTCTAAGTTTAAGCCTAATTACTTCAACTAAAATTTTCCTCAAGTTCTTACTAAAGTTTTCCCGGTAATGACACCAAAAACTTGATGCGACTTTTTTATATGTTATGCATAAAAAAGTTGACACCCCTACTTGAAGATTTTAATCTCCAGCAACGACGCCAAAAACTTGATGCAGACTTTATTTTTTTTTTTATTTTTTTGATTAATTTTATACATTCTATATGGTAACAATGATATAAACAAAAGTATATGTATCGCTCAAGTAATACAGGGCTGTAATGGAGTCCTATTTATCAATCCTACAGAGTAGTGAGGAAAGAGGTCCTTAGTCAAAGTTCTAGTCTACTACTATTAGGTCTTAGATTGGAATGTCAATTAAAATGGTATTTTATCTAGCAACTACTCCTAAATGTAAATGTTAAATATAATGATAATAACTATTCCTAAATGCAAATCTTAATTCTAAAGATAACTCCTTTTTAGATGAAATGGTTTGGAGGATTTAGAGATGTTAAAAACTACTATTTTTATATAGTGAATTGGATAATGTAAAGGAATGAGATACATTAAATATTATTTGTGCCAAATAGGAGCAATTTTAATTCTCTACCCTGATTCAGTGTTATAGAAAATCATTGGCCTCAGGTTTAGTCCCTGAATTCGTGGTTGCGCTGAGAGGATACTGGCTCTCACTCCAAAGCTCCCACTTCCCTTCCCCTGAAGTTTAACGCTCACTTTAGTTCTTAAATTCTTAGACCAAATTAGAGATTTTAGTCTGTGACCCTAAAATCTCCAATTCTATACCCAAAAATATATATATTTTCCCATTTGTTTGCACTCAACTCCCATGAACTTTGCCCTCTTAGGTCTTAATACAAGTACAACAAATTTTAACGCTACAATGGGCCCTTATTGTAATGTAAATGAAGTGCAATTAAAAACCATCACATTTATAATTAAAACTTCTTCAAACATGCATCCCAATATCCTAAACATGAATCCTACTCATTGCAAAAGAAAAGTAAAAGGAAAATAATGGCATAATCTTCTCATGCCACTATTTTCAAAAGAGAAGAAAGTGTAAGAGAAATACATCATAAAGCACAAAGAAAATACAACGAAAAATTTCATTAAATCAAAGTAAATCCACTAGATAATTGTTTGCAAAATCATAAGATAATAACGAACACAATACATAGTTTTTTTTTCCTAGAAAGAAAGATGAAAATCTCTCCCACAAAGCCTCCCGCTGATCCATGCAATGCTAGAACATTCCCTTACAAATTCTCTCAAAATCCCCTCACCAATCTCTCTAAAAAGGTAGAAATCTATATTTCTACTCCTATTTTAAGATCTCAAAACATTTTCCACATTTTTCAACTAACACACACCACCTTTTCTGACATAAAAGTACTATATTATAGTGTAAGGATGAATTTTCCAAGAGATGCCTCAAGCAACCTTCCAAAAAGCTTCCAAACACATTGAATCTTCTAGAAATTCGCCCAACATTGCATCTACACTATCTCGAGCACTGTAGGCGCAATTTTGGGTGCCTTCAATGCCATTTTCATTTTTCTTTCTAAACTCTAGCATTGTCATCACCGGTTCTGGCACTGTCGGCGCCCACCCTGCGCAGCTCTACCATTTTGCATCATTTGACTCAATTTTAGCTCTGTTTCGCCCCATTTCAGTTGCATTACATTC
Organism: Phalaenopsis equestris; assembly: GCF_001263595.1. Lineage (NCBI taxonomy): Eukaryota > Viridiplantae > Streptophyta > Magnoliopsida > Asparagales > Orchidaceae > Phalaenopsis > Phalaenopsis equestris. The sequence continues at coordinate 15,344 of NW_018220884.1, forward strand.
CTAACAGATAAAACCTTAAAATAAGCATAAAAATAACTTTTTTAAAAGTGTAATTTCAATAATTTCATTCAAAAGTATGCAATAAGTGTAAAAGAGATTAAGCATAGAAAGACATATCAAAATGTGTCAGGACAAAATTTTCTTTCTTGCAAGGCTTTGCTCCAAATTCAATCATTTTTGCTTCTTTTTCTCCAAAACTCTATTTCTTATTCTTGAAAAATAAAATATATAAAATACCATCCCTTAAAGTGAAATATCATTGAAGATCACCAAATATAGGCATTAAAAACATATGAAAAAGTGAACATTTTTTAGGCGTATCAAATAACAAACCATCAATGACATTTTCTATTTTTACATAAAAAAATAAAGGATATAGGTAATCTCATAGAGTATTATAATCTAATATACAACATACTTTCTCTCTCCAACATCGAGTAGTATAATAGTGCTATTTTGAGGTGATATTAAGATTTTGAATGTCGTGAGTTTATATTTATTATATGTAAATGCATAGAAATTATGTTATATGTATGTAAATTCTCTTTTTATTGGAAAATTTACATAGATGAAAAAGAATTCTAAAATATTTATTTATCTCACACCAAGACTTCCATACATACATGGTGTGTTTTTTTTTTTTTTACTTGGCCACCAAAAACCATATAAGTCTTCTTTCTAAATGATCAATTTCAAAGAATAATATTTTACCTCAAAGGATAGGAATATTAAATCAGAATTGACCTAATGATCCAGATAAAATTTTTATGGATTTGTGGAACCAAGATTTTTATCCACAAATGTAAGATAAGATTTAATTATGGGGATCTTGTTTCTTACAAAGCCAAGTACTTATAGTTTATTACATCTCTAAGATCATAGACTCTAAGGAAAACTCTTGATTAATAAGATAGACCAAAATTTTCTAGATTAAGCATTATAAAATAGTATTTAAATGGACGAGGCTTACTAAATAAGGGCATAGATATATAACTATACCTGGTGAGAAATAATTTAGAAAACTTTATGAGATTAGGTCAAAAAATTAGTCAAGAGCACTTCATTTGAGTGACATAAATAATTAAGAATCTTAAACTAAGAATAGAGTTGGGTAAAAAAGAATTCAAGATGATAAAATGAAAACCAAGACTCTTCAAGGAATTCTAATATGCGGACTAACTTAGACCTTGGGAGTAATGTATCAAGTCAAGATACCCATGAATTTCTGTCATCTCAGGCACATTAACATCCATTTACTATGACAGGCCTCATAACCAAAATCCTCCTTAAATGTCTTAGATTAAAGGATTTATAGTTTCGAAGTAGTCTAAAATGCCTCCGCCCATAACCATGTGTTACATCTTCTATGGTATTCCCTTTAGCATCAGGGGGTAGGTTTATTTGTTTTATAGGTCTTAGTCCTTAAAGCTAGCTAGGGTACCTAGACTAACCCGGGCTTTTATACTTAGACTATCCTGGGGCTGGTGTATGGCCTCAAGTTTAGTGTCTAGGTTTGCTAACCTGAAGTTCATGTCAGAGCTCCTTAGGGTAGATTCTCGTTCTTTATCTTGGTGTATACTAGAAGTTTATTTGGATTAAATATTTAATTAATGTTTAGGTTTCTCTCCTTAGATTTTTCATTCATGATTGAGAAATCAAGATATTTCTAAGTTCTGATTAAAAATTTTATGTTTGCAGACTTTGTAAAAATTTTTTGTCCTCCCTTTTTATTTTATGTAGTTTTGTTATTTTTGTTTTGAAGCACACATTTGAAATAACATAAGGAAAAGCATATTAATAACCTAGGACTAAACTCAATTTTAGGGTTGAACATGGGCCAACCATTTTATTTTGGGTAAATCAGGTTAGTTAAAGTCATTTGGATGATTTTGGAGTACCTAGGGTTATTAGGTTATTTTCTGGTTTTTTTGTTCTTTTTGGGTGGTTTCGATTTTTGGGTGATTTCGAGCTGTTTTGGGTCATTTGGGTAGCTCCAAGGTGTTTCATGTCATTTTGGTGATTTTGAGTTATTTCTTGTCATTTGGGTGATTTCAGGTTATTTTGGGTCATTTGGGTGATTTTAGGGTGTTTTGGGTCATTTAAGGAGTTTTAGAGTGTTTCATGGGTGTTTTGGTTCACTTGGGTGATTTCAAGGCGTTTCACGTTATTTGCATGGTTTTGGGATGTTTCAGATCATTTGGGTCATTTCGGGGTGTTTTTGGCCATTCTGGTGGTTTCGAGGTATTCATGTCATTTGTGATAGGCTGGACTAGATATGACCTTGGTCAAATTCAGGTTGGGTAAGATTTGGGTTAAGAAAAAAATTGAGTTTTATTTTAAAGTATAGGGTTAGGCTAGGCTAGATCTAAATAAGGTTAAGTCTAAGTTGGGTTAGGTATAGATTGGGTCAGGTCTAATTTGGCTCAAACCTGGGTTAGGTTTTATGGTTTGGGTTTGGTTGGGCTAGAGTTGAGCTGGGTCAGATCTAGGGTGGGTCAGGTCTAGGCTTGGTCAGACATAGATTAGGTTTTAAATTTTGAATTTGGTTGGGCTAGACCTGAGCTCATTCGTGTCGAGGTTTATTGCATTTGGGTCGGATTGAGGTTAGGCATTAGGGTTCGGGTTAGGTTGGCCGAGAGTTAAGCTCGGTCGAGTTTAGGATAGTTTAGATTTAAGTTGGGTAAGATCTGGGATAGGTTTTAGGTTTTGCATTAGTCTGGCCTGGAATTGAGCTCGTCGGGTCTAGGTCAGGTCAAGTCTGGTTTGAGTTAGACGTGGGTTAGGTTTTAGAATTTGGGTTAGGTTGGGTTAGACATGAGCTAGCTGTGATCTAGGTTAATTCAAATCTAGACTGTGGTAGACCTGAATTAGGTTTGGGTTAGGTTGGGCTTCTCTTGAGCTAGGTTGGGTCTAGGTTGAGTCAGGTCTGGGTTGGGTCTAACTTGGGTTAGGTTATGTTGAAATTTTCATACATATTTTATACTATTTTTTATGATACTGCACTTTAAAGAAATGTATTTTTGATATTTTGTTGTAGAAATGATGAATTAGGGTCATTGGAGCAAAACATGCAAAAAGGAGTGAATTTAGAGTGAAAATGACCAAAATGTGCAGAATTGAACTAGGGCTCCGACGGTGCCATCGACCCTGCTGACAACGAGATTTTCCCGAGGCTCCAGAATTGATTCATTATGAAGGTCCACCGACGGCGCCCCCGAGGCCGCCGCCCGCGGA
>NW_018220884.1:18831-20278 GCF_001263595.1 Phalaenopsis equestris
GAAGAGATTCAGAGGAACTTTGAGGAGTGTTCTTGGGGAGAAATTAGAGATAAGTTATTTACTTGTTGTAGTTTGTATGACTTTGATTTTATATATGAATTCCGAGTTTTGTTGTCTTTTCCCCATGAGATATGAGTAGTTTTCTCTGTCTTTCTCCTTGTCTTGAGATTTGTGAAATGGTGATTTGAATTGGTGAAGCCATGAAAATGTTTAAGAAATTATGATGATCTTTTCACTTCGATCTTAATTTACTTTCAATTTGGCAAATTTATTTGTTAAAATATGTTGAGATTTGCAACTAAAGTGAAGATTACATCCAACATTCAGGGAGGTCAAAGCCCTTGGAAGTTGGGGGGATATAATGGGTGCAAATAAATAGTGAAATAATATTATCGGGCATAGAGTTTGAGATTTTAGAGTGACAGACTAAAATCCCCAATTTGGTCCTATCGTTTGGGTGCTGAAGTTTAGATGTTAGCCCTCAGGCGAGGGGACCATGAGAGCTCCAAAGTGAGAGCCGGTATTCTCCCAGCCTAGCCGCAGATTCAGATTCATTAAATAAACGTAGGATTAGTCAATGTTTTTTATGCCTGGACAAAAGGGTGAAGAATAGGTATGCTACTATTTGGCACAATATAATTTGAACCAATTCACTTTATCCATTCAGTATAATTTTTTGATAAGGAGAAGAATGCTTTCTTATATTGAATATCACATTTAAACCCTCATTGGTATCATTTGTTAATTAATAGTTACAAAAATTATGCATTTATTGCAATTGCCTATTAGTGACAGATAAGCAAATTGAACTTCATTGTTGTGATTAAAGTATTGCTTTTTCTAAAATCTTCGTTCGTAATTCTAAACCACTCCCTGTGGGATTGATATTTAGGACTCCATGAGAGTCCTATATTATTTGAGCGATACGTATACTTGCGTTGATAAGTGTGAATTTACAATTATTGAATATTTATTACGTCCATATTTATCTTATATTTTTAAGCATATATAAAGTTGCGGTTGGCGCCATTGCCGGGGAGTGTGTAAAAAAAAATCACAATTAGAGTAACGGACAATTTATGATTATTAGAAAATTTTTACTTGAATTGCAAATTTTTTTTATATTTAGTTAATTATATTATTGTGTACTGATTTCAAACTATATGCATAAATTTGGACCTGAAAATCTTATACCCTACGATTCAGAATTAGAACGCACTGTTAGAAGGATCAGAAGATTAAGAAGAGAAGTTAGAAATTCTGATACAATGGAAAACAAAATGAACAATCAAGGAATAGAAAATTAATACCAACCTAGACCCTACGAGATTATGCAAATCCTATCTATCCAAAATCCTGATGTAGCTGCTAATTTATTTGAGCTTAAACCTATTATTATCCAAATGGTACAAAACAATCAATTTGGAGGTACACCAAATGAAGATCC
>NW_018220884.1:21024-23478 GCF_001263595.1 Phalaenopsis equestris
AAATCAATTACAAAATCAAGGAACTGCTATTAAGAATATTGAAAACCAATTGGGACATATCGCTACTGCTCTTAGTAATCGAACATTAAGAACTTTTCCTAGTACTATGGAACCAAATCCTAAAGATCAAGGAAAAGAACAAATCAAGGTGATACAATTATGAAGTGGAAAAGAATTGGAAATAAGGGTGCAAAAAGAAACAGAAATTGAAACAGAGAAAATGGATACCAAAAAAGAAATAGATCATGGGTACCCAGATTTAGAGTATCCATTTACACCAATGAAAATTATTGTGGAGAAATCTCCACCACCGTTTCCTCAAAGATTGAAGCAACACAAAAAGAATAAACAATTTTCCAATATTTTAGAAATTCATAAGAAGTTAACGGTGAATATTCCCTTCGTAGAAGCTTTAGATCAGATGCCCAATTATGTGAAGTTTATGAAAGATATTCTGAACAAGAAAAGAAAGTTCACGGATAACGAAATTGTTGCATTTAGCGAAGAGTGTAGTGCAATTATTCAAAAAAAGCTTCCTGAAAAATTAAAAGATCCTGACAGTTTCACTATACCATGTGTTATTGGTGAAAAATTTTATTGAAGAGCTTTATATGATTTGGGAGCCAGCATTAATCTTATGCCTCTATCAATTTTCAACAGATTCGGATTAGGAGAAGTCTCACCTTCTTCTGTAACGCTACAGTTAGTGAATCGTTCAGTTACATATCCTAAGGGAATTATAGAAGATGTGTTAGTAAAAGTGGATAAATTTATCTTTCTTGTGGATTTCATTATTTTAGATATGGAGGAAGATAAAGAAATACCTATTATTTTAGGGAGACCTTTTCTAGCTACTCGAAAAGCTATGATAGATGTTCAAAAAGGAGAATTAACTATGAGATTTAATGATCAAGAAGTGACTTTTAACATTGCAAAATCTATGAAATACCCAGCTGTTGAAAGAGATAATGAATGTTTTCGCATGGAAATTAGTGAACATCTATTGAAAGAACATTTTAAAGAACATTTTGAAGAGAAGGAAAAATTTGAACAGAGTAATGAAGTTATTCTGGACGAATTATAAAATGAAGAATTAAATTATGTTCAAAAAAGATTTGAGATGTTGGATATAATGCAAAATGCTGATGAAAATCTATTTCCGTCAATTCTAAAACCACCTGAACTTGAGTTGAAAATATTGTCAAGTCACTTGAAGTATGTGTTTCTGGGAGACTCATCTACATTACCTATTATTATTTATTTATGATTAAATGATTTGCAAGAGAAAAAACTATTAGATACATTGAAAAGATATAAGAAAGCTTTTGGTTGGACCTTAGCTGATATTAAGGGAATCAGTCCTTCAATCTGTATGCACATAATTATATTAGTTGAACAATATAAAGTAAGAGTTGATCCATAAAGGAGATTAAATCTGATGATGAAAGAAGTAGTTAAGAAGGAAACTTTGAAATGGTTAGACACTGGAATTTTATATCCTATTTCAGATAGTGCGTGGGTAAGTCCAATTCATTGTTTTCTTGTGAAAGGATGAGTGACTGTTGAAACAAAAGAAAATAATGAATTAATACATATCAACTTGGGTGGCGTATTTGCATTGATTATAGAAAATTAAACACTAACACCAGGAAAGATCACTTCCCTTTACCCTTTTTAGATCAAATAGTAGATAGACTTGCTGGGCACCATTATTTTTATTTTTTAGATGGATATGCCGGTTACCATCAATTTTCTATTGCTCTTGAGGATCAAGAAAAGACAACATTTACTAGTCCTTTTGGAATTATTACTTTTCAAAGAATGCCTTTCGGATTATGTAATGCACCTGCAACATTTCAGAGATGTATGATGTCCATATTTAGTAAGTTAATTGATGATGGATTGGAAGTATTTATGGATGAATTCTCTGTATTTGGAACATCATTTGACGCATGCTTAAATTATCTTGAAAAAGTTTTAGAGTTATGTGAAAGAACTAATTTAGTTCTAAATTGGGAGAAATGTCAATTTATGGTTGCATGAGGAATTGTGTTAGGGCAAAAGATTTTGGAAGATGGTATGGAAGCAGACCCTGCAAAAATTCAAGTTATATCTAAACTAACGCCTCCTGCTAATGTAAGAGAGGTTAGGAGTTTTCTTAAACATGTTCGATTTTACATGCATTTTATTAAAGAATTTTAAAAAATTACCAAAGCTCTATGCCAACTTTTAGAAAAGGACAAAAAATTTAAATTTACTAAAAGTTGTTTAAATGCCTTTGAGTTATTAAAGGAAAAATTAGTCACAACCCCTATTATAGTTTCACCTAACTGGGAGAAACCATTTGAACTGATGTGTGTTGCTAGTGATTATGCTATTGGAGCCATTTTTGGACAAAGGTATGAAAAGATTTTTAAAGTTATATACTACGCTAGTAAAACTCTTAATGATGCA
>NW_018220884.1:27499-29358 GCF_001263595.1 Phalaenopsis equestris
GGGCCCGGCGACGGCCCCATCGACCAAGCCGACGGCGAGCTCACAAAAAAACACCTTTAACCTCGATTTTGACAAGTCAACTGCCACTATTCATCATCCCCTTTCTCCTAAAAATGCCATTTTCAAACTAGGGCTTGAAAAATCTTGGATTGAAAGGTGATTTCAAGGCTTTTGACACCGGATTTGATCATCTTTAGGTAAGAGCTTCACTCCAAACTAAATATATTTGATTTTCACCATGGATTTCTTCCACATTGAGGAAATCCAAAAAATTTGAGAATGTGAAGAAAATTGGGAAGAAATTCATGGATCTTAGTGTTGAACTCTTATAATTACTATTGGAAGCCATGAATTACTTATTTGAAGTGGATTTTTGGAGTTTTCTATAATTTGATTAGATTGAAATGGCTCCACGACAAAAAAGACGGGATGAGTTCGACGAGTCTCGCTTCGTCGATGCGATGACTCAAACAAGATTTACTTCTGTCTTTAAGGGAAAGAAGTGTATACAAGATCAAGTTTTTGGAAGGCCGGGATCAAGTTTTTGGAAGTCCGGGTAGAGAACTTTTGTTACACCACCAACAAAGCTGATGCAAATGTTGTGAAGGAGTTCTACGCTAATATAATCTATTCTGAAGATGGAATCGTTCAAGTGCATGAATTTTCTGGTGAGTTTACTGCCAAAACACTTTCTACGAAGTCCCAGACTCTTATAGCTGCCGCTATGAATCCTTCAGTATAATGGAAGGCCCCCTCAATGATGTGATCTACTTTCTCATTGATGGGAAAGGAACATAAAAGATAAATAGAGAGAACGGGTAAATTTTTATGCTTTCATGCTGAATGCCACCTCTAAGGTGTGACACAGTTTTATTTCCTCTACTCTGTTACCGACTTATCACCATAGTGAGGTAACTCGAGATAGAGCTATTCTGAATTTCTGTATTCAAAATAGTAGAACTATAAATGTGGGGAGACTAATTTTTAAGAATATATTGACTACGGCGTGGAGTGAGAGTAGTGGAGGTCTAGGACATCCTGGACTTATTTATGCAATTTGCAAACTTTCTGGAGTGGAATTTGGAGATGACAAATGGGTTTATCCTATCAAACCCATTAGTAAGACTAATTTGATGACTTATGCATGAGAAATGAAGAACTGGGAGTAGAATCCAAGAACCTTCTACTAGTAGAGATGTCCCCTCTACAAGTTATTACCTTCCACCTTCTCGTTCCCCTACTAGTTCCCCAGTTCCCCTACCCTTTCTGATTTGATGAATGAGTTGACCTTGCAGCGGAGAGCATAGAGTTAATAAATGAAAGGACTAGAGGTTTAGAACGTCGATACAATTATGATAGTGAGTACCTTCAGAGGAATTCAAATTTTGAGGTAGCTTATTATGCCTATTATGAAGCTCAGGCCTGACACTGCAGTGATGAGCCTGATGTTATGTTTCCTGAGTGCCCTCGATATACTCAGTATCAACCCAATCCACCGGCTAATCAATGCGATGAAGATATAGCTTGGGATTTTGATATTGAATGAAGTTGATGTACTTATATTTGTACTTTTATTCTGTTTGTAATAGAAATGTATGTTTGTGTATTTGGACTTTCATTTTTATTATTTCATTGTACTTGGATGATTTTTAATTGTTGTTATAAAGTTAGTGTTATAGTTCAATGTGCATGTGTAGTTTAGTAGATATTGAGTAGTATTTTGTGGATTGTAATGTAATGTGATTTTTATTTTTGTAATTGCTTTGTTTAGTATTGTGGTTATGTTATGAAATATTGTTCTTGTTTAATGTTTTATTTTTATACTTATTACCCAAAAATTCCTCTAATGATTTATATGT
>NW_018220885.1:0-470 GCF_001263595.1 Phalaenopsis equestris
CAATAAGATCCATGAATCACTTCCCAAATTTTCTTCACACTCTCAAATATTTTGGATATCCTCAATGTGGGAGAAATCCATGGTGACAATAAAATATTTTTAGATAAAATATTTTTAGCTTGGAGTGAAGCTCTTACCTAGAGATGATCAAATCCAGTTTCAAAAAGCCTTGAATCGCTTTCTAATTCAAGACCTCTCAATCCCTAGATCAAAAATGACATTTTTAGGAGGAAGGGGATGATGAATAGTGGCAGGGTGATGGGGCTGGCAGTAGACTGGTCAAAATTGCGGTTAAAGATGTTTTTCGTGAGCTCCGTCAGCGACGGGGTCAATGGCGCCGTTGGCGCGCTCCATTGGAATTAAAATCCTAAGTCTCGGGTCTCGCCGTCGGTGGCATTGAGGGCGCTGTCTGTGGGCTCTATTGATTTTGTGATCATTCCAAGCCTAAACGACATCCGTTTAATCATTAT
>NW_018220886.1:0-441 GCF_001263595.1 Phalaenopsis equestris
CCAATGGAAGGGCCAAGCCGCCGTTTGCCTTCCATAATAGCTACTTCGGCATGAAATTTGATAGTTTCCGACAATCAGAAAATACCTTTCGCCTCATTACGTAGGACTCATCGAAGAAATGCTGATCGGAGAAAACAAAGAGCTCTTGCCAAAGCGCAGAAAGAAAAAGCAAAGTTATTTGCGATCCCGGAAGGATACATGTATAATGTCGACATGAGGGAGTCTTCTGACAGTCTTCCGATGAAGTACAATCAGTACAGCGTCTGGAACCATCACCAACATGGATTCACTTCAATTCCAGTTTGATTTGTTCCACTTGCCATTCTGCAACATTTGAACTAGGACATTCTACAGGAGCCTTTGTAGAATGCCCAGGTTGCAATGTCTTACATCTAAGACAATATGATAATTATGATGATTACTCATTAGCCAATGAATTGA
>NW_018220887.1:0-2693 GCF_001263595.1 Phalaenopsis equestris
TTTTGTTTACTTTACTCATCTTATAGTATTCTATCATGGAAACGATTGGCGGTTATCGAGGATACTCCTCATTTCAGTATGAGCAGGAATCCAAGCTGATGTTGTCTCTGTCTACAGCGGAACATATGACTCTGTGTCCAACTGGATATACGGCTCTGTATCCAACAGGATATACGGCTCCCCCATTGGGTGATCAGTGGTCTAAAATCCATCGTCAGTAGACACATACTCCTCCAAAGTAATGCAGTGCTCCAGGTAGAGGACGTTGCAGTCCAGACACTCCACAAATGCCCCTGTAACTGGTATACGTGTAAGTATCTTGGTGTTGCCTGTCGGGCTTCCCCTCAGGGATAGGGGTGAGCAAGTTTTCTTCCTCCTTATGATGTCTTCTTTCTTCACGTAAGAAAGCCCTATGCTTTCGATGGTTGGCGTTTCTGCGCTGAGTTCTCTACAGCGGTGCATCTGGTGGTCTTTCATCATTGGCAACGACCAGGCCCCCGGTTGGTGTAGCTATCATAGACGGCAGGTGACTAGTCCCTTCCATCGGGTTTTCCTGTACTATCACATTTTTCCTTTCAGTGAGGAATTATCTCTGGTGCTTAACCATAGTAGTGATGGCAGCCCTTCCTTTTCCTAAAGACTAACCACATCCATCAGAGGACCCTCATAGTCCATGTCAACTTGACTGAAGTCCATGTCAAATTCTATGGTGCTACCCTACGGTGCCCTTTCCTCGTTAAGTGTGAGGTTCCATCCATCTTTGAAAGTAAAGATCAGCTTCTGGCCTGACATTTTTTCTCTGCAGATGATAAGAAAAACATCAATGAGCTGAAATTTAGCTGGAACAAGAACAAAATTAAGTGTTTATTAGATAAAATTTTAGTTTATGTTGGTGAGAAAATTGTCCATTTATGTATGTATTTAATTTAATTTAGTAGAATATCAAATTTAAAAGGTAGAAAGAAGAAAGTCAAAGTATGTAATTTTAGAAAGCATTCATTTTATTGAGGATAATTTTATTTCAAAAAAAATTTGGACCCGATCACAGTCGTTTGGCCAAATAGATAACCCTAAAATGATCAAAATTTCAAAATTTCATATCAAGCAATGCTAAGTTGTGTAGTATGTCTTCAGGTATTGTCCATTGATTGGCAGCATTGGTCTTTCACCTCGTTAATCTACTAGCTGGTGGGCTCCTCCTGTGTAGACCTTTTCCACGAAAAAATGGTTCCTCCCAATTTGGCTCAAAGTTTTCACCTATCTTGTGGCGTGCAAGAATAGACCTTTTGAGCACGCGTACAAGGTCACCAAATTTGAATGTCCTCTGGCGGACCAATTTGTCAAGAGCTTGTACCATCTTCGTTTGATAGAGCTCCAAATATTGTTGTTCTTCTAGTCATTTTCCTTCGAGACTTTCCAATTCCTCAAGTCTGAGTTTTGCACGTTCTTCTATTGTCGGTTGATTGGCGACAGCAACTCTGAGAGATAGTGTCTGAATTTTTAACGATAGTACGACCTCAGACCCGTACACGAGCATCGTCCAGTAGGCCCACAAAGCTTATAGCAATTTGTTATTTCAATCTCTTTTTTTTCATCCAGTATCTTCTTCAAAATCTGTACCAATGTCTTGTTGAAGGCCCCAACCAGGCCATTTTCCCTAGGATAATAAATTGTAGAGTATCTCCAGTCTATCTCGTGTCGTTTGATGGAACTGTTGATTTTGATGCTTCTGAAAGATGTCCCATTGTCATAGATTATTCTGCGTGAAACTCCAAAATGGTAGACAACTTGGCTCTTGTAGAATTGAAGCACGTTCTGTGTTGTAACCTCTCGTAATGGCACTGCCTCTGTCCATTTGGAAAAGTAATTTGTAGCGGTAAGTATAAATCTGTGTCCTTTGAAAGATGGAGGGTCTATCAGACCTATTATGTTCGTGCCCCAACACTCAAATGGCCACGAGGTAACTCTTGGGTGTAGTACATTTGGAGGTTGGTGCAAGACCACCCCATGCACTTGGCACTGGTGACATCTTCTGGTTGTATCCATGCAGTCGGACATCATCGCTAGCCAATAATATTCGAGTCTCTTGATCTTCATTTTCATCTTTGGCTCTACTGGTAAGTGCCACACAATCCGGTGTGTACTTCTTTGACAATATTTTGTGCTTTTGTTGTGCTTAAACATCATAGCCACATCTGATCAAATGATCTTCTATGGAGGACATCACCTATTAGAGCATATGACATAGCCCTTTTTGTGATGTGGTGTGTTGCTGACTTGTCCTCCGACAGCTTTCCAGTATGCAAATATTCTATTAATGACTTGCATCAATCTTCATTGTTATCAGTAACTGCAATTATCATTTCTTTTTCTTTTCTTAGTTTCTATAGATTTATGAGGTTGATTTGAGACAAAACTTGTCTTCCTTGTACTATAATATCAACGAAATCCTCCAGGGGACATGCCAGCTCCTTAGCAAGTTTTGCTAAAGCGCCAGCATGAGCTTTATCTCCCCTAGGAATCTGGTAGAAAGTTATATTGGGAATTTTCTCCAACAGCTTCATTGCATATTGATGGTATTTTGTTAATCTTGGTTTTAAAATCTTGTACTGTCCAACGACTTGTTGGATGATGAGCTGTGAACCATAGATGGCAATGCCTATTATATCCATTGAGATTGCCAACTCCAATTT
>NW_018220887.1:3385-9495 GCF_001263595.1 Phalaenopsis equestris
TTAATGCTGAAAAGGGCTGACACCTACCTGAGAGATTAGACATAAAACATCTCAAATATGTCAACTTTCCTTGACATGAACGTAGTTGTTTCAAAGTTTGGGTGGATGCATTTCTAAGATAACTTTAATCTTATCCGGGTCGACCTCAATTCCCCGATTACAGACAAAGAATCCCATCTCGGAGGTAACGCCAAATGCGTATTTTAAGGGATTCATCTTAAGGCCATATCGTTGTAACCATTCAAACAAAATCCTCAAATTATACAAATGGTATATTTTTTGTTTACTCTTGATGACAAATCATCCACGTAGCATTCCACTTGGTTGTGAATGTAGTCGTCAAAGATCTTTGTCATCACTCTTTGATATATATGTTGCTATGGCATTCTTCAACCCAAACGACATCACTGTTTAGCAAAATATACCAATAGGTGTCCTGAAGGCTGTAAATGCTGCATCTTTTGGAGCCATCTTGATTTGGTTGTATCCTGACGACCCGTCCATAAAAGAGAAAATTTCATGTGACGCGATATCCACCATCATTTCTAGTATTGATAGTGGAAATTCATCTTTTGAACATGCTTTGTTCAAATCCCTGAAGTCGACACAAACACAGATTCGTCCATTTTTCCTCTTAACAGGTACAATGTTAGCTAACCATGTGGGGTATTGCTCTTCTCTTACAAAGCTAGCGTTTATTAATTTCTTCACCTCGGCAATGACTTGCTGCTCTATTTTGAGGCGCTTTCTTTTTTGAGTTCGCTTTACCAGGGTCGTACCTTTGTCCACCCCGAGCTTATGTACTGCAACCTCTACTGACAATCCTGGTATCTCTTCATAACTCCATGTGGAGCAATCTTTGAATTCTGTTAACAGTTTGATCAACTCTAAAGATTCTTCATTGTTGAGTAGAGAACTTATAAGTGTAGGTCGGGGCTGCTCTTCCATCGACGTTAATTTCCTTCATTTCATCGACAGCTGATTTAATTTCTTCCTCAAATTCTAGCATAGCATCTTCTATTAGCTGATTAGTAGAATCATCCTCCACATCGAGGCAATCCTCTTCCGATTTATTAGTAACAATCATGCAAAATTCTGAATCATCGACTGGTCCAACTGTACTAAATTCGAGACCCTCTTTCGAGTTGGCAGTTCGACTTTTGACTCCCTACAATTTTTGAAAAAGTTGTAACTTATCTTTTGGCATTTATTTTGAAAAATGTCCCTATTAAATTAACTTTTGTACACAAGGCCAAAAGTAACCAAAATGTAATTCCATTATTTCATTAGGATCCTCATCCAAATTTACATGATTTTCAAGATTAGTAGAAGTAAAAGCATGATAAAATTTGATCGGCTTAAACCAGCACTAGGGACCTCCTTAAACTCTCAAACTTTTGAGGGCAAATTGGAGCAAGGGTCATTGCGTTCACATAGTGGTTTATCCGATCATACATTGTCTCATATTCACTTTTCTGAGGATATCTCATACTGAGGTTTTTTCTATTTTATCATCATTATTTCATCTTCATAACTGTCTTCATCACCGATGTAGATGGTTGGCCTAGTCCGTTCAACATTTAAGTTGGTTCTTCCTCGTCTACGTCCCCGGCCTTGACCTTGGGTGCACAAACTAAATGAACCCTCACCAATTTGTTGTAAGAGAGTGATGGAAGATCACTGAAGTGGAGTTGAAGGGCTTCCTCTTTGTGATTTTTCTTAATCTTCACTTTTACTTGTCACAATTTCATGAGAGAAGACAATTTTCTTTGGAGGCGCGTAGTAGGCGGCATCTTCATGAATTCCAACTTCCTGAATTGAAAATGGTTGTAGATCTCCTTTTATGCAATGTTCTTATCCTTCCTTATAGTACTTAATGCATTGGTGTAGAGACGACGGAACCATATTGTGTTCATGAATCTGTGGTCAACCAAGTAGAGCATTAAAAGAGGTCTTGGCGTCAATGATATGAAATTTAACAGTTGTTACTAGTTTTCCAATTTTCATAAGTAGTGTAATTGATCCAAGGTCTCTCTCTCTCTCTTTTGATTGAATCCTCTTAGTATCATTTTATTGGCTGTAAGCTCCTGAGCTTCAATGTCCAAGTAGGCCAATGTCCGTAGGCTCATCAAGTTGAGTGATGCTCTAGGATCTACCAAGACTTTGGACAACACAAATCTCCCGATGTTAATGGAGATATAGAGTGAACGATTGTGGTCGGCGGAACTGAGCAGCAAAACTTCATCTGTGAAAGTTACCCTAGATTATTTTTTCAATTGGCAAACTTCATCTGAGGATGTGCTGGCCAACTGAGCTAAGCAAATCTCTGGGTCAAGCAAAGCTATAACCAGAGACTCTCTCATCTCCTTTGACAGGATTAGAGCGGCGTAGATGCTTAATTTGGCCAGTAATTTCCTACAATGAGCTAGCACATTGCAATTCTTTGTGTGATCCTCCAATTTTCTCTTGGTTATGTGTTTCTTCCACTGGTGGAGGTGGAGGTAGCTCTTCTCGACTTACTATTTTCTTTCCTTTATCCACTAGAGCTATCCTCAGGGGTAACACTCTTCCAATCCTTAAGTTCACTTCTATAATTTCTTCTTTTTGAGATACCATTGTTGAATCTTCTAGTGTTTCTTCTTTGTCGAAAAGATCTAAGTTGATAGTAAGCGGTGCACCGTGGCGCTCGAGGATTGGTTCTTAACTCCTGGCACTGTCGTAAGAGGTACTGTCGATGTCTTCTTCAGTCTTGTCAAAGAGTTCATCGGACTCGAGTATGATTTGAGGATCATTTTGGGAATCGAGATCGATGTTAGATTGGTCAAAATCAGTTATGTTATCACCAGAAACAGTTAAAACGTAGCCGAAATCATAATCATTTTATTCATAAGACCCCAGAGGGGTGAAAAGATAATCATACAAGGTCAAGGGTTGAGGATTTTCTTCCCCGAATCTGAGATAACTAATCTAGCAGAGACAACCCCTATCCTACCCTCCATGATATCAGTCTTCGTGGTGGTATTCTTCTTCTTCTTCTTTGATGATGACAGATCTTTTGGCGAAATCTTCATCTCGAGTTTTGCAGGCTGAAGACTCTGAACGGGAGTTTGTTTTGATGCGGATTGGTTATGATTCAATATTTTTTTGGTCTATTTACTCCAAAACTATACTCCATTCATCTTTTCCAGTATACGGGTCAATCGAAGAGATTGTCACAACCAAAATCATATTTATAGAACCTTTTTCAAGTTCTTGTAAATATTCTTTCGGGATCGTTATATTCCCTTCTTTGAGATTTTTCTCGAGCCAATCCTTGAAGATAAAACATTCTTCTATAGTGTGTCCAAGCATTCTGTGATATGAAAAATAATTTGGTTGATCCTTCTTGTCAACCTCTTTGGGTTTCTTTGCATCTGGTAATTTGAACATAGGCTTCTTCATCAGACTTCTGAACATCTTGGATACGACTTCATCTTTGAATGATTTTTTTGTTCTGCCAAAGATATTCTCTTATTCTCTGCCCGGTGCAATCCTCCCTGAGGCGGTCACTGGCTGGACTGGCCATATTTTTGTGTCTGTTTTTGAGCATGTTGTGATGACGATTGACAGGATTTTCTGCTCGTAGCATCATTAGTTGCCTTCCTTTATTGATAGTTGCCACTGTTCCAGACTTCTTTTCAAATACTCTAGTTGCCTTTTATTTCTCATGAGAATTCATATGTTTGATTTCTTCTTGAAGACTGTTGGCTTTGCTGAGTAGCTTCTTGAAGGATTTGATGGTGAGTCCGTTGAGCATGAAAGCTACTGGCCCATGAATGCTCTTGAGTAAGATCTCAATCGCATGATGTTCCTGTAGCTAAGGTTCACATTTCATGCTATGGTTTCTCCACCTCAAAATGTAATCCACTAAATTGCTCAACCATTTGCTTAAACTCCTTCTCTGGCATGGCGCTTGATGGAGTATCCTTTTTTGTTGCTCATCTTTGTTTGCTGAGACAACTTCCCTTCTTTCATCCGTGATATGTATAATCTCCGGTTGATTGACTTCTAGAGAGGCTAACTATGGAGGTTGAGATTGTCCTTGAACTGTGTCCATGGAGGTCATGGCTACAGTCATCTCTTCCATCCTTTTCTTTAGTTGGCTGACTTGCTCATGTCTTAAAAAGATAGCCCTACGCAGCTCATCTACGACATTATCTTTGACGAGAAGTTGAGTATCACGTGCAGATGCAACTGCTCTGGTTTCAATGACATGGACATCCATGAAATCTTCTTTGAAGTACTCGTTAAAGTCAAAGTCTTCGTCATCATCAATGAAGACTCCATGTTCTCGGGCCAACTCGAAAATCTCAATCCTGAGCTTTTCAACCTTTTCTTTGATTATTGATTCTTGGAGATTGGAGGTCCCTACTGGACCTCCTCCACTTGCTCCTCCATCTCACTAGCATTGGAGGTCCCTGCTGGACCTCCTCCACTTGCTCCTCCATCTCATTAGCAATTGCTGCGACAATGTCACTTCATTTGATGATCTTGCCTTGCAGGCTTACTGGACTGTATCAGTACAACGATCTTGGGTATCCATACCTTTTTCTTTGATGGTGATGTCTTGAGACGGAGTGTCTCGGCAGAAACATCAATATGTGGAGGAGAGGTATGCTCCCCATGTAGCAGACCAGATACAGTACTGGGAAATTTCTTCATCTTTTCATTGACTTTAATAACATCCTTGAGGTAGGTGATAGGTAGAATTCTTGGACCCAGACGTGACTTGACTGGTCTACGGCCCACGGGTTTAGTAGCAATGAAATCAGTAGTAACTATGGAAGTATCAACTCTGCTTCCCAAGTAGAACCAGATGAGAATGCAGGTAGGTAAAATTTCAGTTAACTTTTGAGATCATCTGACAGATTTTATGTTCATTAGAATTTTTTTCTTCATGCGAGGGGATACTGAACGTCCCACTTGTTTGAGTAACTCACCAACTAAACAACCTTCTTTTGCAGCTAGTCTATGAAAAAATGAACTGATTCGGGTGATAGGAGCAGGCTTCTTCCTCTCCCCACCATGTCCATAAAGTGAAGGTAAAGTAGAGGCGATCTTTTGGATACTCTCTTACCCGTTAGTGTCCATTAAAGGATGGAACCTACTTCCTCACAGAAGTGGGTAGGTTTCCAACAATGCTGACTCATCCTACTGAGGATCTTCATCAAGAGGTGCTTCCTCAAAAATTTGGGCTATAGTAGCCCTCCGAACCTTCTTCTTACAGTTTCTCCTTTAGGTTTGGGTTAACAGTGCAGTCCTCGCACTCGATCCAATTTCAAATACTGACGGCAGGACAACCAATCTTTCAGTCGGGTCTTCAAAGATCATGACCTCTTTTCCCTTAGACAGACTTGGTAGGTTCTATGGAGGCAGTAATCTTAACCTTCTTGTAAAAAGGGAAGTCCCTTGGGCAGTTTAGGGGAGACAGTTCCTGGACTTCGGGAGTGGCGACTTTAATCACGAAAAATGGAGTTTTCCCGATGATAACCTCAAGATCTGCAAATCTGGATCCAAACTTGATGGTGGGAATGACATTGCGGGAGTTGCAGCTCTTCAGTAGGTTGCAGGAAAAAGTTAGCATTGGGCACGCCATTGCAACAGCTTCAAAAAGAAATCTCTAGGGTTAGTTATTTGGCCAATACCTCGTAATCATAGTGCGAGCACTAAAATTAATAGAGGTCAATCTGTAGATCAGGTAAGTCCTTATTTAATTTGTGTAGGTTTTAAAATTTTAGTAAAAATAGTTTGAGCTGGGTTCGGAGAAGCTTCCTATAAGGGCAAGCCCCTATAGTTAATTACATCTTAAATGACCAAAGTCACCTAAGAAAACTCTCGATAAAAATCAGGAAATATTATCTTCAAGGAATTTCAAAGGGTAGGACTTTTCAAAGAGATTAGACATAGCGGTTTGAAAGGGGATTGGTTCAAATTTGGAATATTTTGTTGTAGAGTCCAAAGGAGGAGGAACTAGGGGATGTCATGGATCTAGAGGAGAACCTTGGTGACTTCCCAAGCTATCCTAATGTTTGGCTTTATTTTTGAGGAGAAATATTTAGGTGTTTCATCCT
>NW_018220887.1:12557-13548 GCF_001263595.1 Phalaenopsis equestris
GATCAATAACTTATCCAAAAGGAGTTATAGAGGATGTACTAGTAAAAGTAGATAAATTTATTTTCCCTTTAGACTATAGTATTGGATATGGAGGAAGATAAAGAGATTCCTATTATTTTAGGGAGACCATTTCTTGCAACAGGAAGAGCTGTAATAGATGTGCAAAAAGGAGAATTTATAATGAGAGTTAATGATCAAGAAGTAAAATTTAATATAACAAAAGCTATGAAATATCCTGCAATAGAAAAAGATAATGAATGTTTCAGGATGGAAGTATTTGATTATCTGAGTAATGAATAATTTACAAATGAGTGTGAAGAAAAATTAAAGTACGGAGAAATTTTTTAGAATGAAGATGAAATAAAAAGAGAAGATTTGGATTATATTCAAGGAAAATTTGAAACGTTAGACTTGTTGGAAAATGATATTAAAATTCTTATTCCTTCATGTATTAAACCACATTTGCCCATTTAAAGTATGTATTTTTAGGAGAGTCATCTACATTGCTGTTATTATATCTTCTGAGTTAACTGAAATTCAAGAACAAAAGTTGATAAAAATATTGAACAAGTAGAGTGACTATTGAAGAAAATGAGAAAAATAAATTAATACCAATAAGTCAAGTTACTGGTTGGCAAATTTTTATTGTTTATAGAAAGTTAAATATGACCACCAGAAAAGATCACTTTCCCTTACCCTTTCTAGACCAAATGTTGGATAGATTGGCTGGGAATAAATATTATTGCTTTTTAGATGGATATACCAGTTATGATCAAATTCCAATTGCTTAAGAGGATCAAGAGAAAATAACTTTTACAAACCCATATGGAACTTTTGCTTTTCGTAGAATGCCTTTTGGACTATGCAATGCGCCTGCAACATTTAAAAAATGCATGATGTCATTTTTACCAATTTTATAGAACATGGAATAAAAGATTTTTTGAATCATGGTTCTGTATTTTGGACTCTTAATAATTTAGAAAAAGTTCTG
>NW_018220888.1:0-391 GCF_001263595.1 Phalaenopsis equestris
GATTCACAGAAAAGAAAACTCAAACTCGAAGGAGATGAAGAAATGCAAATTTTAGGACCCAGGGCAAGACCAACTTTACAACGCACAACGCCTAGGCGGAACCAATCCACAGACACACTTATTGGGGTTCGGCCCCACATGAAAATTTAAAGAGTCCTTAATGGCC
Organism: Phalaenopsis equestris; assembly: GCF_001263595.1. Taxonomy (NCBI): domain Eukaryota; kingdom Viridiplantae; phylum Streptophyta; class Magnoliopsida; order Asparagales; family Orchidaceae; genus Phalaenopsis; species Phalaenopsis equestris. Next base: position 167 of record NW_018220888.1, read on the forward strand.
TTATGAACCCCTCTGTTCAAAGATGGTTGAACAGCTAGTCCTGAAGTTCAAGGAGTTAACTATACTATCCCAAGGTAGAAATGGGTAAAGTATGCTAACGGAAGAAGGGTAATTTGGTCCAAGAGGGACATGGACATATTAACGATGTGTGAAGATAATATTTCTTGATTTGTATGGAGAGAGATGCGTGTCCCCAGCGGAGTCGCCAGAAGCTGTCCGCATTAT
>NW_018220889.1:0-461 GCF_001263595.1 Phalaenopsis equestris
TTAAATTTTATTAATAATAATGTTTATGATAATATGTATGTAATTATCCCAAAACAAAATCTATATAAATGATCATTTTTATGTTAGGTATGACTCATATATCAGGAATTTGGAGTCTCTTGAAATTGGAGAGGTGTGTCATCTGTAATGAAGAGGTGTGTCTCTTGTATGCGTCTCTTGGATTAGTGGGTTGGGGGGAGCGATGACGTGTTAGTAATTATTGGTGGGTTTTATCTATAGATAGATGTGTAATCCTATGAGTATGTAACTCCTCTGAAAGTGAAATTCGCCGCTCTGCTCCCGAAGATGTAATCATCTTTGTCGAACTTCATTAAATCTCTGTGTTTTTCTTCTGGATTTGTGTCGATTTTTGAATTATTTCGCCCTAAATTTCAGAGCATATTCTCCTAAATATGATAGCGGGCCTTTTTTTTTTCTTTAATGTATTGAGAAAAAGAAAG
>NW_018220890.1:0-4001 GCF_001263595.1 Phalaenopsis equestris
CAGAAGAGTCGAGGGAGCAGAGCGGGTCGGCTTCGGGTCGAGGGCAAATGAGTCGAAGGATAGCGCGAGGGTAGCAGAGGGATTAAAGAGCGACGTGGGACGCAGGGTCATATCCGCGGCCCGGCGTTTCGCCTTTTCAGCTGTCTCCCAGACGACGAAAAAAAAAAAAAACATTTTGCAGTCTAGGGCCGCGCCGCACAAAATAAGCCCGCTTAAATAAAATCAATACGGACATCAGGAGCTTGAAAATTTTTTATAACGCTTCATCAACTCTGGATGACAATTTTCTACTTCTATTGAATGTAAGGAGGAAGGGAGGTCTGGCAATGATTTGAGGAGTGGAATGTTATCTAACGATAGATGCTTGAGGGATGAGATGGCCGACAAAGATGGCAGGAACTGTAGGTTATCAAGACTAATTATATACAGAAAAGACAAAGAGGGAGAGAGTTCTGGCAATGATTCGAGGAGCGGAATCTTAACTAACGAGAGGGATGAGATGGCCGACAAAGAAGATGGCAGGCACTGTAGGTTATCAAGATTACTTAGATGCAGTGAATCCAAAGAGGAAGGGAGGTCTGGCAATGATTTGAGGAGTGGAATGAATGCTAACGATAGCTTCTTAAGGGATGAGATGGCCGACAAAGAAGATGGCAGGCACTCTAGGTTATCGAGATACCATAGATGCAGTGAATTCAAGGAGAGAGGGAGTTCTGGCAATGATTTGAGGAGTGGAATGCCATTTAACCGTAGACCGTTGAGAGATGAGATGGCCGACAAAGAAGATGGCAGGAACTGTAGGTTATCAAGTCTATCTATATACAGTGAATTCAAGGAGGAAGGGAGTTCTGGCAATGATTTGATGAGTGGAATGCTTTCTAATTCTAGTTGGTTGAGGGATGAGATGGCCGACAAAGAAGATGGCAGACACTGCAATGATTTCAGAAAATAAAGTTCTAATCTTTCCAGGGAGGAGGGGATGTGTGGAAGCTGCTGGAGCTGAGGAACTCTTTCGACACGTAGAATCTTAAGTGAAGAGAGGCTTTCCCAGGAGGAAGGGAGAGACTGCAGGGAATTGGGGCCACTAAAGCTCAACTCACGAAGGGATGAGCTAACGTGCGGAAACCACTGCTCCGCCTCAATTGTAAAAGAAACCAGCAAAACATTATCACAAATTGTGAGCTTTTCCAAGGAGGCGATACTTACTTTTGGCAACAAGGATGGGTCATCTATAACAACTACACTGAGAATAAGCTGGAATTTCTCAATGCCACTCTCCACTTGTTGCAGTCCACCCAGAGAAATTAGATTGGGGCAACGCTTAATTGTCAATTCTCTCAGTGCTTCAAGTCTTGCATCCGCCTGAAGAAGAGATGTGATGTTTGGGCACGAAAGGACCTCTAAACTTTCAAGGGGAATGGATTTTGAAATGCCGCAACATTTGTTGGAGCCTTTCTTGCAGTTCAAAGCAGTTTTCCATCCAACTTCGTGTATCTGCATTTTCTTGAGCTTAGGAGGCAAATAGCTCAACTCCTGCAGATTTGGGCAGTCATCGAGGAAGAGTTCCGTTAAGCAAGGAAAGAAATATTCATCTGTTGCTGCTCCTTCTTTATCAAACAAATCCTCCAATAATTGTAATCCCTTCATATGTAGAACCTCCAGCGCTGGAAACACACAAATATTGTTATTCCCACTGAATTTATTATCAAGCTGCTTTACTTTTGGCATGTTACAAAGGTACAGAGACTTGAGGTGGGGAAGCTGCCCAAAAGGTGGAAGAGTTTCCCACTCCGAGCCAGACTGATGTGCTCCAGATTGGAGATCAAACGTGCATCGTACATCCATTTTGCACCGCTTATACCCTTGTATGAAACTATGGACAATCTCTTTAGATTTCTGTATGGTTTAAGATTTTCAAGCACATTCACATCTAAGTCAGAATTGACAATGTTCTGTAGGCTTCCATCTCTCATGTCTGACTTCCATTTCAAGAATAAATCTGTGAGTTTTTTCTTTTCACATAATTTTGCATCGCGAGCCTCTGCAGCATCGTTCACATTTTCCAGACCATTTATTTTTAATTTGCGCAACTCGCTCATTTCTTTCAACTCCCCAATTCTATAACCATTCTCATTCTTAACATTAAACTCACTTAGTTCTTGAAGTGACCTTAATTTCCCAATTCCAGGTACACTAGAAAACACATTCCGGGGCAATCCCAAGTGACGCAGATTAGTAAGATTACTCACATTGTCAGGCAAGAAATTATCAGAGCAAGATTCCAAAGAACACTCTTCATAGATTATGAACCTCAAATGAAAAAAACTGCTTAGAGATCTTGGCATCTGAGTGAGATTTGCAGTAAGATTCAAATATCGAAGATGTTTCAAGTTTTCAAAAGCCTCTGACATCTTTTTCTGCCGTGGACACTGTATGAACAACAAACGAATCCTTCTCCATGCTTCAGAAATTTCATAAAAATCTGGACCACGTATTTCACTGATAAGAAAAAGTGAATGTAGATTTTTAACATCTTTGATCATTCTCAACACTTCTAGATTTTCAGTTTTAACATATAAGTGTCGAACATTTATAGGAATTTTAAAAGATGAAACATTATCTCCCACGAATCTAAAACATTCTTCTGAAGAAATAGATTGTGCCAATTCATGTAATAAATCATGCATCTTATAGTATATTTTCCAATCCTGAAACACGTCAAAAAAGGATTTTCTAACCAAAACTTCAAAATACCTTCCTCCAATATCTTCCAAAGTCTCTCCTTCAATAGAAGATTCCTGAATGAAACCCAATGCAATCCACATTCGGACTAAATCATCTTTATCAAACTTATGATCTTGTGGGAATATGCCACAAAATGCAAAACAAATTTGTAGAGATTGTGGCAGATATGTAAAGCTAAATCTTAGAATGGGCATAATCGGATTAGTATTCAGATCCAAGACTAGTTCTACTCTTCCAATATCACTGTTTGAAATTCTTTGCCAATGCTCTGGAGTCAAATCATACTTTAGAACACCACCAATGACCTTTGTCGCCAATGGAGATCCTGAAAGTTTTTTAACTATCTCTTCAGCAATGCTCATTAATTTCTTATGTTCACTACTAAAATTCTCCATGCCAGCAAATGCGTGAGTCTTGAGGAGCTCCAAACACTGAGCTTCCTCCAAGCCCGTTAATGTCAACGTCTCCTTATTCTCTATAATAATATCTGGAATCATTGATGCAGCTGCATTTATTCGAGTTGTAACCAATATCTTGCTTCCCAATTTTCCATTAGCCAGAGGAGAGATAACTTTCTCCCATTTGGTTGTATTCTCCTCCCAAATGTCATCCAAAACAAGCAAGAATTTCTTGGACCGCGTCACAGAATTAAGTCTCTCTTGAAGAGGAGGAAGTATTGTCAAATGAGAACTCCATTCATCAAGATATTTCAGCATATCCGTGATGACTTTTTCAACCTCAAAGTTGTGAGAAACACAAACCCAAATTTTAAGATCAAACTCTTTTGTTATGTCATCTGCAAAGATATTTTGTAACAGAGTCGTCTTCCCCATGCCACCATGACCCACTACAGATAGAAGAGAGAGGTTGTGATCTGATGGTTTTCTCAACCACTGCTTCACAATCTCTTTTTCCTGGTCTCGACCGATGAAAAAAGGTCCAGGAAAGGATCCGCTTGCACGATAGTCGCAAAGCTGCTGATCCTTCACCTGCCGTTCCTTCTCTTTCTTTTCTACAAGATGAAGGAAGGTATTGACCTGGGCTGAAACTCTATCGAGTTTCTGCACAGCCACCTCCAGTCTCTCGAAGTTTGGATCAATTTTGAGACCTCGTTCGCAGACTTTACGAAGTTTCGGTCCCAAAAATAATCTATTGAATGAAGAACGCACCTTTGTTTCCTCCATGTTCTGCTCCAGTTGTTCTTCAAGCTTCATGTACTCTAAGTCATCTAGAACATCATCCGCCTCATCGATGGC
>NW_018220891.1:0-413 GCF_001263595.1 Phalaenopsis equestris
GATTGTCAACATTTTGGAAGGCTTAGAGCTATATACAGGAGTTTTCTCCGAAAATTATGAAATAATAATTCTTGACTGTGTATTTGATCTGAGAGATAGAGGTTGAGCTGGTCTACTAATGAATAAAACATAATTAGAGCCGCAAAAATGGATGCATGGGAAAGGCAGGATAATCGTTTAGTGTGGTTGCTACTATAACTTTATTGAAGATAGGAAAGGGAACCCCCCGGGTATCCTAAGATACGAAGAGGTGGATCCTCTACCTTCCTAGATAAAGAGAATGATCAAAAGGATGGTCAGATGGAGTATACTACCAACGGACTGCATTTTGAATAGTTGCATAATTAATATTTAGGATGAACACATAGACAACCATGATTTGTAAGGCCCTTCTACATGGTGTCCTTCATGAG
>NW_018220892.1:0-248 GCF_001263595.1 Phalaenopsis equestris
TTTAGGCTTAGAATTGATCAAAATTGTAAAAATACGGAATTTGGACAAAATACAATAAAGCGCGACGACGGCGCCATCGACCCCGCCGTCAGCGGCATTTTGAAAATACCTCTTTAACTGTGATTTTGACCGGTCAACCGCTACTATTCATCATCCCCTTTCTCCTAAAAATGGCATTTTTGAATTAGGGCTTGATAGATCTTGGATTGGGAGATGATTTCAAGGCTTTTTGACACCGGATTTGATCT
>NW_018220892.1:537-1191 GCF_001263595.1 Phalaenopsis equestris
AATGTGATGGCTCAAACTCGATTCACTTCGATACTTCAAGGAAAAAAAATGTATTCAAGATCGAGTTTTTGAGAGTCCGAGAGGAGAAATTGAACAAGTTATTGTCGAGCGGAGGTGGGAAAACTTTTGTTACACCACCAATAAAGCCGATAAAAATGTGGTAAAGGAGTTCTATGCCAATGTGACTTATGCTAAAGATGGAATCATGCAAGTGCGTAGACTTCCTGTGGAATTTACCGTCGCCGGCATTAACACTTTTTATGAAGTCCCAGATTCTTACATCTACCACTATGAATCATTTAGTACGATGGAAGAACCCCTCAAAGATGTGATTAACTTTCTCACTGATGGGAAAGGAACGTGGAAGATAAAGCAGCGAGAATGGGTAAACGTTTCTGCTTCCATGTTAAATGCCACCTCTAAGCCGTTGCACTATTTCATTTCCTCTAGTCAGTTACCGACTTACCACCATTGTGAGGTAACTAGAGATAGAGCTATTCTGAATTTTTGTATTCAGAATAACAAAATTATAAATGTGGGGAAGATTATTTTCAAGAATATATTGACTACGATAAGGAGTGAGACTAGTGGAGGTCTAGGACATCCTGGACTTATTTATGCACTTTGCCAACTTTCTGGAGTGGAAGCTGGAGA
>NW_018220892.1:4652-5670 GCF_001263595.1 Phalaenopsis equestris
GGGCTGATACTGAGTATAACGGGGGCATTCAGGAAAAGTAACATCAGGCTCACCTCTGTAGTGTCGGGCCTGAGCTTTGTAGTAAGCTATCTCAAAGTTAGAATGCCTCTGTAGGTACTCACTATCATAATTATGTCTATGTTATAATCCCCCAATTCTTTCATTTATTAGCTCTATACTCTTTCGCTGCAAGGTCAACTCATTCATTAAATCATTTAAGGTAGGGGAACTAGAAGAAGGAAGGTCATAACTAGTAGAGGGGATATCTCTACTAGTAGAAGGTTCTTGACTCCTACTCCCATATCTCCATTTTTCATGGGATTCATATGTCTTCAAATTAGCTTTACTAATGGGTTTCATAGGGTAAATCTATTCTTCATCATCTCCAGCTTCAACTCCATAAAATTGGCAAAGTGCATAAATGAGGCCAGGATGTCCCAATCCTCCACTTATTTCACTTTTTGCGTGGTCAATATATTCTTAAAAATAATTCTCCCCACATTTATAGTTCGATAATTCTGAATACAGAAATTTAGAATAGCTGTATCTCTAGTTACCTCACTATGGTGATAGGTAGGTAACAAAGTAGAGGAAATAAAATAGTGCCACGCTTTAGAAGTGGCATTCAACTTGGAAGTAGAAAAATTTACCCGTTCTCGTTGCTTTATCTTCCATGTCCCTTTCCCATTAGTGAGAAAGTTGATGACATCATTCAGCGAGCCTTCCATTGTACTGAAGGTTTCATAATGGCAGCAATAGGAGTCTGGGACTTCATAAAAGGAATTAATGTGGGCGGCACTAAATTCAACAAAAAATCCCTGCACTCGAACAGTTCCGTCCCCAGAATAGTACACATTGGCATAAAATTCTTTCACAATATTCACAGCAGCCTTATTGGTGGTATAACAGAAGTTCTCCCACTTCCTTTTGGTCATAACTCATTCAATTTCTCCTCCCGGACTCTCAAAAACTTGATCTTGTATACATTTCTTCCCTTCAAATACTGAAGTAAATCTCG
>NW_018220892.1:5706-5976 GCF_001263595.1 Phalaenopsis equestris
TCGTCAAACTCAAGTCGCCTCTTTTGTCGCGGAGCCATGTCAATCTAATCAAAATTATAAAAAAATTCCAAAATACACTTCAAATACTCAAATAATGGCTTCCAAGAGTGACTCCAAGAGTTCAAAACTAAATTCCATGATATTCTTCCAAATAGTTTTTTCACATTCTCAAAATTTTCGGACCTTCTCAATGTGGAAGAAATTCAAGGTGAAAATCAAATATTTTTAGGTTGGAGTGTAGCTCTTACCGAGAGATGATAAAATCCAGTA
>NW_018220892.1:6073-6728 GCF_001263595.1 Phalaenopsis equestris
GAGGATGATGAATAGTGGCGGTTGACTAGTCAAAATCACGGTTAAAAGTGGTTTTTTGGGATCTCGTAGTCGGCGGGGTCTTCGGTGTCGTCAGCAAGCTCTATTGAAATAATAACCTAAGTCTAGGGAAAAATCCGCCGTCGGCGGTGTCGATGGCGCCGTCGGCGACGGCGGTGGGGCAGATTTTCAAAATTGAGTAAATTTCTAGATTTTTGCGATTTCGATCAATTTTAAGCCTCGACGACATCTGTTTAATCATTATAGACATAAATTTTAAATGATTAAATGATGTACTAACAAATATAAATATTCACAACACAAAACATCACAATTATATATAAATTGCAAGGGTTACAATACACGTTATGCGACACACATAAGTTTGGTATTTTCTCAACCTTGATACATCAATTCAGCATCGCAATCCAAGCCACAACACTCTAAACGCTGAAAACAAACATGTTATGCTAAATCTCAACTATACTGAGATCTAAAAGCAAATTTAGAAAGTGACCTAAACACATAAGTTCAAATCAAACTACAAACTTAGACATACAGGTGATAAAGTAAATCTACTACTCTTCTGATTCTGTGCTTGTTTCTCCTCTGATATCACCCATTGATTTAACATGAACGAAGAGGTTATAGAAGGGTC
>NW_018220893.1:0-3478 GCF_001263595.1 Phalaenopsis equestris
GGGCAAAACCCACACCAAAAATAGTGCCGACAAGGATCTTGACAAAGAAAAAAACTTTTATCAGTAATTGATAACAATCACATAGTGAAACATGTAGAAAAACCAAAATCTTAAAGTAGACCCGAGTAATAGAGACACGAGCCTCATCCCACTTGAAGAACACTAAGAATCTTATTTTAAGTTTTATGAGATCTTGCTTTCATTTTTTGCTTCTTGCTTAAGAGTCTTATTATTTTATTTCTACTCTTATGATCATGATTAGCTTGGTTCCTAAAGTTAGTAAGCTAGTAATTCATCTCTTGGAATAGTTTTTAGCCCTTTCCTCATGAGATCGATACACAAACTCTAAAATCGTATATTAAGTTGGCACGTATACTTGCATGCTTGGACACTTACTTTACAATAACTTTTTTGCCCATCTTTAGACTATATTATAAAACATTAAATATAGATCTAAAAATAACTCAATTATATAAGAATCATTCAAATCTCAAAACCTAATGACCAGGGAAACAATTTTGTTGTTTATGTCTACATAAGTATAAAAATGTACCAATTCACAATAACCAAAATTATTCAAGTGAATATCACTAGCTCAAATGAGTAAAGTTAAAAAGGAAATGATCTAGGCATCTCAACTAGTAATGTCAAGGTATAGAGGGAAATGATTTTTTTTTGTGTCACTCAGGGAACGTAGAAGGGATATAAGAGTGTAGCTTGACTTAACGGTCTCCTCTAAATACACAACCTTTTGCAGGATGCTCTACATCAGTTTTATAAACTCTAAAGGGGATTATAAAGTATGGAGAGAGGTGAGGAATTTACGTATGTTAGTTTGAAATTAGGCTCCAACTCCCTAATAGAACGAATAGGTTGAGCTCTCCTTCTCATCTTGCTCCCCCTTATCTTTCTCAAAATCTCTCCTTAATTCTCCCTATTAGTTAAACTAAGTAAAGAATGCCCTTAGCTCAACTATAGGGAATGTTTAAATGCCCTCACTTTTAGAGCAACACCGTGGCTCAGTATATATATAGTGTTGTGATGCAATACCATAATCAACGGATGACTATTGAGCAGAGTAGCACCCAAAGGTGCTAGTCAGTGGTTGATTGGGTGCAAAAGTAAAAAATCACTTTTCCAATCCATTACATTTTTCCAAGAAGATTAGATAGATAGAATTTTCTATTTTTAATTAGTAAATCTCATTTTAAATGGTTATAATGCTATGACACAATAATGAGCACAATGATGTTAATGTCTCAAATTGAAATGCTCTAAAAATAGAGACCCCAAAGATGCGCCTTTAGTGTGTGTGATTTTTCTGCATGTTTTATGTCAATTTAAATCCCTGGTAACATTGCCAAAAAGTTGACATGTCCTAAACTTACGGAGTAAATTAGCTTCCAAAAATATGGCCAAAATCTTGACCCAATTTATATTAACTATTTAATGTGTAAAATTGAAATGTATAAAATATATAAAATAGTTCATACACTAGAGGTTCTACGCAAGTGCACATATCGCTTCAAGTAATATAGAACTTTCTTTAAAAATGCCATTATCGATCCCACAGAGAAGTAGAGTAAGAAATCCCTCAAGTAAATTCTTGTCTACAACTATCAAGTCTTAGTTTGGAAAATGGAGATTCTTATGATATTAACATAAATTACGAGATTCAAATTATAAAAATTAAAATAAGAAAGACAAGTTAAAATGGGTTTAATGAATGCTAACAAAAATGTAACTAAAAGAACTAAGTTTATTAAACTAATTCTAAACTTCAAAGTTAAGTTTACTAAGAACTAAACAAAGTTTTTGTGACGAAGAGTTCAAATTTAAGAAAACACCCTTCCCCTTTATAATGAGTATATGAGTTGATTAATCCAGGTTTTGGTCCCTAATTCAGTGGTTAGGCTGAGAGGATACTGGCTGGCCCTCCAATACTCCCTCACTTGAGGGCTAACAATCTTGTATTAGTTTCCAATCAACTTGACCAAATTGGGGATTTTAATCTATCACCTTTAAATCTCCAATTCTGCATCCAAAAAAGTATATTTTCCTATTTATTTGCACTCAACCCCATGGATGACATCCTTTCCCATGGAATCGAATGTGATTCCCATTATGTTATAGAAATCATAACTCTTTTGGATCATATGTTTCTCCACACATTTTAACCTTTCAATTGGCCAAATTGAAAAGTAAATGAAGATCAAAGTTTGAATCATGAAAAATTATTGGCATTTAAAATCGTATAAAACAAAATCAATTCTTCAAAAAATCAAATCTCATTGTAGGGAGAAGGATAAAGAAGACTACTTAGAATTCATGAGAATGATACAACAAAACACTGATTTCATATATAAAAATTAGTTTAAAAAACAAAGAATGATAAGAACATAACTTATCTCACACTCCTTCCCAAGAAAATCCTTAGAAGTTCCCCTATAAGCACTTTGTCTCTTTACAATCACACTCAATTCTCTCCTATAAATGTAATGAAGAAGAAATCTCTCACCTTCCCTCTCCTCTCTTAACCCTAGAAGAAAATCCCCTCTTCTCTAAAACCTTCCTCTTACACTTGCATCACACACACACACACACACACTTTTTGCCCTAGACTCTTCTCCCTTTTAATTAGGGGCTGCCTGCTTTCAAAAAGAATTCAAAATTACCTCTAAAATTCTATCCAAAATTCAAACCTTTTGAATTCCAAAAGACATGTCTATTGATTCAAGAGACATATCCCTTCATTAAAGAGCATTACAAAGCGTCTAGAAGCATTGAATCACTCCATGAGGCATTTGAATCATTTGGAGCCTTCAAAATCCAATCAAAATTCATTCCAAACCATCTTAATCCCTCTTATATCATCTTTGGTGCTTCTTACTCTAGTTCTGGCGCATCTGGCGCTAGTTCTCTGGATTCTAATGCCTCTCGCGTCAATTTGGCGCATCAGGCGCCACTCTGCACCAACTCCACCATTTTGCGCTGTTTGGCTTTGCTTCACCCCGTTTCAATTGTGTTTCGCTACTAACAGATATAACTGCAAAATAAGCATGAAAATAACCTTTTTTTTTAGTGTAATTTCATTCAAAAATATGTGAGAAATGTAAATTAGATTAAGCATATAAGGACATATTGAAATGTGTCAAGTCTGAACCAAATTGCTCCATTTTTGCTTCATTTTCTCCAAAAATCCTTTTCTTGTACCTTAAACAAAAAATATAAAAAAACCTTCCTTTAAAGTATAATATTATTAAAAATCATTAAAATTAAGCATAAAAAATATATAAAAAAGAAGGTAATTTTTAAGCGTGTCAAAATCCCCCAAACTTAAATGTTACTTGTCCTCAAGTGACTCTTTTACTACATAAAAATATGACTTAGGATAGAGATTAACTTTTAAACTTCTATACTTTAGTTTAATAAATAAAATATTGTAATTTAAGAAAAACTTTTAATAACTTAGATTAAA
>NW_018220893.1:4276-7703 GCF_001263595.1 Phalaenopsis equestris
TAACTACTACAACATCCTATCAAATTCATATATGTGCATAATCAAGATAGAATTACTGCATGAGAAAGTAAATCTAGCATAAAACATGCTTTAATTAATATTAAACTAAAAGGAAGTATACTAACTTTAAAATTTAATTTTCGTCCTACCCCCAAACTTGATTTTAAACATGTATAACATTCAATTTAAAACATATAATCAAGAAGAAAAATAGTTCAGAAATTCTATCTATCACAAACACCTACAAGGATTCATCAGGACAGAACAATATATAATAGAAAGTAAGTCTAAACTAAAACATGCTCGCTAAAATGGAAAGAAAGGTCTAACAAGCAGAACAAACATCGACATAGGAATATATATTTTTATGTGTTCTCCAAATCTTTATATTATTGTAACGCAAACACACATGATAAATGAGGTCAATTCTTCCCTCAACTCATTGCATATTACCAACTTTATTCCAATTTCTAACGGAATCACTACACAAATATATTAAGTACTTATAAAAAATTTTATATAGATTATAATATTCTTGATATATTGATTCTCGAGCACCGACCTTAGGCATCACAATATCCCTTAATTAAGCACCTCTAGCAGTTATAAGGATAGTGTAAATTCATCTACATGTTAGTAATTAAATAGGTTAGCTACTCCTATCAAATGAAAACAAAGTCAAAGAAAAGATGTAAAAAAATTAAGATGGAATTATCGCTACTAAAATTAATGATGTCTCTTGTAAAACCTAAGTTCGGGTGAGACCCAAGTCGTAGTGGACTCTCCAATCCAACTACTACAAGAGAATATATAATTCTAGCCACAATAAGATTTTAAGGAATCACCTCCCTGATGACACACAAAAATCTAATCAAACCACAAACAATCCAAACATCTACCAACCATCAATCAAACTAATCAATCCACACTAAAGCAAACATAATACAACACTAACAATCAAAACTTTCAAGCACACTAAATTAAAGCACACTGATAACCATGGGTCGCCTCCCATAAAACACTTTGTTTAACAATGTTAGCCCGACAAATGATTCCACCATGATCAAAATTCCATCTAAGTAATACTTGATCAATCACTCAATCTTTTCCATATCTAGAGATTCCTACAAAATCCTCTAATTTAAATTTTTCTTTCAGCTCTTCCTTTTCAGCTTGATTCACATTCTTTTTCGTCAAATTCTTTATAGATCCAATATTCTTCTAGTGATTTTCTAAATTTTTTTATTAATATTATCTTTAAGTTTTATAAGAAATGGATATTTATATGATACTTCAATATCTCCCAATTTTTTTATCAGATTATCTCTAGATAATTCAAATTTTTGGATCAAATTCTTCTAAGTTACTCTTTTGTTCAGGTTTGTCTTTCAATTTTTCTCCTTGGTACTGAGTAAATGGTAGAGGTAGTCTTTCTATATTTATCTTAGTTGAGGAAATAGGTTTTTCTAATTCCTTAGGAATTTTTTATATTTGTCTTTCAATCTCCTTATCCTCATTTCTCAACTCAAAGTTTTTGTGAAACACATCCTTGAATTCTCTTCTAAATATTAGTTTGATAATTTTAAATTGCTCATCATTCATCTCCTCAGAGTTTATCTCAGTGTCACTAGGTAAAATCTTTGGGGGGGTAACTTTTAATTGCATTAAAATCTGCCCCAGTTGGTTTTCTATATTACTTATTGCGACCTCTTGATTTTCCAACTCACTCTTCATTTGAATCACATCCTCTTTTAACATTAACTCCTTCTCCTCATCCTATGGGTTGGATTTAAAATTAAGATGATAATATGAGGAAAAGATAGGTCATTATTATAATTATCATGTTTATGCCAACTACATGTCTGATTAAATTGATTATCTTCCCAAAATTGGTTTTCTCCTCCAAAATTATTATTCCTGTTAAAATTCAAATGATTTTTCTAACCTGAATTTTAATAATCATAATAAGGGTTGTATATCTCATGGCTAGTCTCAAAATAATTAGGCTCAATCAATTGTCCAAATAATTTTTTCTTAATAACTAAAAGTCCTTGAGGATAACTTTCTATGTAAAGATATAACTTCTTCTCAATATCTGCAACTTGAAAAATTAAAATTGTAAGCATATCATCTTGAAAATTTGCTACTCTCTTGGTGTTTACTCTTTCAAAGGTACTAGCATTAAAATCCAAATATGAATATTCATTATATCGTTGATCCACCAATTCTACATTAAATTCATGGAGTCTTTTCAAATCTCTCCCAAAAGTTCTCCCCAAATCTAACTTGTAAAATTCAAGATCTGCAGCTCCTGAACTACGCATACAAATCTAAAAACTTAACTAATAGGACGGATATCAAAAATATTTTTGGTATTTTGGATTTTATTTAAAATAAACACACAATAATTAAATGCATTATATAATAATAGTATAAATTCCAAATCTAAGTCTTACATGTTTAACTAAAATTCTCCTAAAGTTCTTATCAAAGCTCTCCTAGCTACAACACAAAAAATTTGATGTGCACCTGGTGTGTGCGATTTTTCTGTGTGTTTTATGTCAATTTAAATCCCCGGCAACAGTGCCAAAAAGTTGACCCGTCCCAAACTTATGTAGTAATTTAGCTTCCAAAAATATGGCCAAAATCTTGACCCAATTTATATTAAGTATTTAATATGCAAAATCAAAATGTTGTATAAAATATATATATAATAGTTCACACACTAGGGGTTCTACGCAAGTGCATGTATCACTTCAAGTAATATAGGACTTTCTTTAAAAACCCTAGTATCGATCCCACAGAGAAGCACGGTAAGAAATCCCTTAGGCTAATTCTAGTCTACTACTATCAAATCTTAGTTTTGAAGATGGAAATTCTTATGATAATAACATAAATCATGATATTCAAACTTTAAAAATTAAAATAAGAAAGACAAGTTAAAATGGGTTTAATGAATGCTAACAAAAATGTAACTAAGAGAACTAAGTTTACTAAAATAATTTATAAACTTCAAAGTTAAATTTACTAAGAACTAAACAAAGTTTTTATGATGAAGAGTTCAAATTTAGGAAAGCATCCTTCCCCTTTATAATAAATATATTGATAGTGAAGAAATTAAAATCATTTAAAAATATATAAATTTTTTTTGTGCCAAATAGGAGCAATCCTATTCTTTACCTTCTTCCCAGTGTATAAAGAAGATTGTCTAATCCAGAGTTTGGTCCCTTATTCCATGGTTAGGTTGGGAGGAAACTGGTTGCCACACCAGAGCTCCCACTACTCGCTCACCCGAGGGCTAACAATCTCGCATTAGTTGCTAATCAACTGGACCAAATTGGGGATTTTAATCTGTCACCTTAAAATCTCCAATTCTGCATCCAAAAAAGTATATTTCCCTATTTATTTGCACTCAACTCCATGGATG
>NW_018220893.1:9766-16707 GCF_001263595.1 Phalaenopsis equestris
GTTTAATTGAGTTGGGGGGCTGGTCTACTCGCCCAAGCCATTGTGTTGAAATAGTTGGTCAAATTGGTTAGCTGAATTGCAACTTGACTTTAACATGATCCAATGGATTTTTGTTATACACATGTATGTTTCCAAGATTAATTTAATTAAGCTTATATTAATTGAATTATGTTTTTTAAAATTAATAATTATAAGTTTATTTTAATAAAATCTATAGGTATAATTTTTATAGAAAAACTTTAACAATTTTTTTGAGAATTAAATATGATAAAAATATTATTTGGATCTTCTGATTTAATAAAATTCGAACCAGTTTTAACCTGATATTTCATATATATAAATGATTTTTTAGGCTAATTTGATAGTTCAAATAAACTTTTCCGTAGGTCTGACCCAAATTTTAAAATCTTATTTACAATAATAATGTTAGATGAGATAATCATCTTCATTTTTTGTCTTTTGTAAGGAGAGAAATGGAGAGAGACTGAGGTGTCTAGAAAATTCAGATTATAAATCAATTTTTTTTAGTGGTGATAATGTAAGAACCCTTATTTTTTATTTAATTTTAGTGTTGGGAGACAATTCATGAGATCAAAGCCTGCCCCATAATTTTTAATGCATTCATTTATTTACCGAGGATAGGCTATTATCGCGTCTTTGGTATGAAGGGAATTGCTATAAGCCCTCAGATCAAATCATGAAAAGCCTTGAAATATTGTCATCCGGCGTTGGAGCACTTATTCTGTGCAGACACCGCACGCAAGTCTGCGTGTGGTGTCCAATTAAAACTTGACACGTGGATAGGCGAGCCCCACGTTTAAAAAAATTAAATTTCTATTTTCTTACTACCAGACACGGCCCGAATCTAACCCAAGCACCTAAAAATTAAACCTCACGCCTCACCAAAACATCATATCATCATTTCAAAAAGCTAAATGTCACCCAAGCACAGAACAACTACATTTGACAATCATTTAGGGTTTTCTTATGCAGAAATCCTTAGCGTTTTCTGTCGTTCGTTGGTCGAATTAAATTCATGATTTCTCCTTACCAAGATGAAATCCAAGCCCAGGCAAATGGAAACTGAGAAGAATCCTATGAGAATGGAGACCGAGGAGCCGTGGACAATGAAAAATAAAGAGGATTAAAAAATGGAGGCTGATAAACACAAGAAGAACGAAGCGAAAGAGCATAAGAAGAAGGAAATCCAAGAGGTTCATCCAGGTAATTTTTATTTTGGTAGTTCTACTTTCATTGACAAGGCTTAGTTAATAGAGTGTAGAAATTCATCCATAAAGTATTTGAGTAATATTTCAGTAGTATTTGACTAACAAATAACTCAGGCGTTTAGCTCAGAGTTACTGTTTTTTTGTAATATTTGAGTAGTATTTTAGTAGTATTTCGGTAATATTTGAGAGTAGGCTGAACTAAATATCTCAAGTTCACCAATATTACCATAATAAGCCCAGAATAACACCAGAATAAAACCTAAATTTTAATAATAATACCAAACTAACAACACATAATACTACCGAAATATTATCTGAATATTACCTAAATAATACTATATTAATATGTGAGTAATACCTGGATAAGATTGAATTAAACTTGAATTTTAATAATAACACCCAACTAACACCGCATCATACAACCAAAATAATACCTAAATAATACTATAATGATTTCATTTGTAATGTCTGATTTTCTTTAATAATACCAACTAACACCAAATAACACCACGAGAATAATATCATAATATCATATAAATAATTCTATAAAATATACCTTAGTGATACCATACTAATGCTTAAATATTACTAGAATAATCCCAACATTAAACCTATCTACCTAACCCGCTTTCACTAAACACCTTAACAAAGAGTAAATAACACTGAAATAACAACTTAATAATGACCATATGACCCTAATATTTTTTGTATTATTTTGTTTTATGTAGGTTTGTGAGCCCAAGGTCGATGAGTTGTAGATGTCGGCTGGCTGTAGGTAGAGGGAGATGTCGGCTGTCTGTAATGAGAGATGTGCTCGATAAGGTCAGGTCTGCCATATCTGAGGACATCACGAATGAGCTGAAAATGATGAATATTGATCAGTTTTTTTGCGCTCTCACCTTATCCACAAGACAATGTCTTGACACTACAAATATTGCAATGTTGGCAACATGAAAAAATGGTTTTCAGAATGGGTGGGAAAAATTTGAGAATAATGTCTGATAAAGTTGCCCTTTTGATCGTCATACCAAATAGAGGAGAAGTGCAAAAGTGGAAGAAAGTTACATCATGTGGTGTGGATGCCCGCTAAATGAAGGATGACATTTTGAACTTTGGAGCTAGGGAGTCTTCTACCCATTTTAATCAATTGTATATAAATTATTTGTTATCAAATTTATTTTTTTCTTCTAGTAATTTCAGTGTATCCAAACGACTTTACACTTTTGGCAAGAATGTATATATTATTTCTTCATTTAATTGGCATGTTACGCTCTATGAATTCCCTATTGAGCAAGTTAATACAGTAGCCATCAAAATAAGCAGAACCGGCCTTTGGGATATATAAATGGTTTTCTTTTTATGCTAACGATTAGTATCTCATATAAAGGTCAAAAAATATTTATTTTTTTGTGCAAAGTTGAATATGACTTTTCTTTTACACAGGTCTAGTTTTATGAGCACACTTCTTTGGTAACTTCTGCTCCTCTTGAGGTCAGACATTGAATGTTGAGGTGGCCAACAAATGTAAGTTGGAACTCATCACAGATTGATATAGTCTTTAAGAGGCTAAACATTGAACAGACAAGTCATTTTATTTTCCTATATCTTTAGAACAACCACGATATGGCCGCGGAGCCAAGAATACAGTAAAGGAATATTCCGATCAAACCATGTTATATTCCTTAGAGAGTGTCGTAATATAATGGTTGTAATATAGTAATATTTTGGTTATATTCAACGCAGACTTTTAATGCAAGCTATAATAAACTGACAAAATATTTTAATCAAACATAGCTTATTCCAGATGTATTTAGACAATATTATGGTAATATTAGAGTTTTATTGCTATTTTTTCACATATTTTGGTGATGAAATGTTTAGAAATAGGTTAACTTTAAAAATCTTCAAAACAACCACGATACGACCGCGGAGCCAAGAATATAGTAAAGGAATATTCTGATCAAACGAGATTATATTCCTTAGCAAGCGTTGTTATATAATGGTTGTATTATGGTAATATTTTAATAATATTTTGGTAATATTCAACGCAAACTATAATAAAGTAGCAAAACATTTTCATCCCACCTCGCTTATTCCAGTTGTATCTGCAGAAATATTATCTAAATATTATGGTTTTATTGTTGTTTATTTCACATTTTTGTGGTGAAATGTATAAAAACATCTTAATATTAAAAATAAATCCTTGGAACAACCACGATACAACCACAGAGCGGTGAATACAGTAAAGGAATATTCCAATCAAACCAAGTTATATTTCTTCTTATCGAGTGTTTTAATATAATGATTGTATTATGGTAATATTAACTGAAGGTTAGAATAACTGGAAAATATTCTAATCACACCAATCTTATTTTGGAAATCTCAATGTATTTTGGCAAACTTTTTGTAATATAACTATTTTTTTATGATAATATGGCACATTTCAATGGGAATAAAATTTAACAGTTGTATCTTCCATATTAACACTACAAAAACTACATTAATTTCACAATAATTCCACAATAACAAATAATAGATTGATTTAACACTGCAGAAACTACATTAATACCACCTTATGTTCATTCATTGCAATTTCTTGGCTTTCACATATCATCATTTAGGTCCATCAATAAGCTCGTACATGTGTCTGTTGGCAGTGTTGCAGGCAATTCCTATTGATTTTGGGTAATCAAAAGTGAACGTAAGTAAATATGTATAATCAAAATTAATTCACATATCACAAAGCGTTTCGAATTTTAAGTTATGTATCTGACTATACCGATCTGACATTGCAAACAAGTTTGGGTCGAATGGGTGAAATGTATCTTGACTTGAACCAACATCTTTGTCCTTTCCTGTAATACAATGCTTCATGTTAGGGAGTTGTAACGCAGCATGCATGTAAACACGTTTATTAGTACTATTGGTAAAGCTTACTTTTTACTCTCCTATTCTTCTCCCAATAGACTTTTAACCTTGCATTAGATATTCCTTTTGGCCACATTTTTGTGGTGTCATTCAAATTGTGTTGTATATTTGGTGTCTTTTTCTTCTTTTACCTTGGCATTTCCTGGTGGTTTCTCCCATTGAATATGGCCTCTGATTTGATTGTTAGTTTCATTAATGTCTCTAGAACATTTTTCTCAGCAAGTTCATTACCTTTCGTTAATATACTGATATAGTATGCAAATTTATGAATGTGTGTTCAATATATGAGTCCACTTGAACAAGTTGATGACGTTTGTGAATCCTTCAGATGTTTATACCCATAGTTGTTATATATATTCCTCTTTTCATGAAAATACCACCGTAATAAAATGTATTTATCAGGGATCTTTGTTATATTCTCATGACTAAGCACCCTTAGAGTGTGAGCACATAATAAACTCATCATTTCAAATTTTTTGCAACTGCATGTAATTTCAGAATTACTTTTGTTGACTTTAACAATCCAGGGTCTGTTTGTGTGCTCACTATCTAAGTTTCTAATGTAAAATTCTGAATCTCCGGTGGCTGAGCACTCCACAGCAAGTCCACACAAAACATGTAGCAACTCTGCTTCAAATATTGAATATATCTTCCTCGTATAAACTAAAACACCTTACTTGAAAAACTAGTCCTTGTGTCCCCTCTTTTGTACTTCACTGTCACATTGTTTTTCAATTCTTCATTGAAACCAACCTTACCACAAATGAAATCCTTTGTCTTAATCATTTTTGAATTCAGCCAAAACCCACCGTGATCCTTTCACACAGTGAATCCAATTTGGTGTGCATATGCACAATATTATTCATAGGCTTCCTAATGAACCACTGTGCGAAGGAAGCTTTCCACAATTGGATCAATGCACATAGTTACAAGCTCAGGGAACTGCAAATTTCAACATATCGCTATTAGAAGGATAAGAATAACGCTTAAACAAAACAAATTAATAAATCCAGTAAAACTAGTATGAAACGATATAAAAATAATCTCATAATACATAATACCACCATAATAATACTAAAATAATACCATAATAACATAAATGTATAGTTCAAAACCAATAATACATAAATAATGTCATAATACAACACAAATAATGTCATAATACAACCATAATAACACCAACATAACACTAATTACAACGACAACATAACACCATGACAATACAAAAACATATGAAATAAATTATGGTTTTATTATGATATTATAATAACACAAATGTATAGTTCAAAGCGTAAAGCGACTGTGTTATTTTGATGTTATTATGATGTTATTATAGTTGTATTATGATAATATTAAGATAACATGAGTGATTTTTTCATTCTGGTGTTATTTTGGTGTTATTATAGTTTTATTATGGCTCTAAACCCTTAACCCTAAACATCATGATAAAACCTAACTAACATCACGTCCACCCTCCAACATAACAATAACGTTGCAATAAAATAATACAGAATAGCTCCGCAATGCTATCATTAGGACGATATTAATAACACTAGTAAATAGAGTGAAATAAGTTCACCTGCGGCTGCGGAATGCTTCTGGCCGCAGCTAATAAGCTCAGCTCATTGACATCATTTTCGCAATGATTTTGCAATTCCATTTGCATTTCTTGGTTAAGAAAAATCCATCCGAAGAACCCAAACTGTCGAATATGAACGCAAATGAAAATAGAAAATTATTCCTGAACCTAAATACGAACCTGAGCAAATATTTTTTTTTTAATTTGGGGGATTCAAAGTGACAAATATTTAGATTTGACAGGATTGGAAAGCTTTTTGATATTGAGAGGGGTTGAGGCCGAGTCGCTGTAAAAAAAATTTTCGGCTGGCGTTGGCCCTCCGTTCCTTCCACCGGGCTGCTAATTCCCCTACTCACCTGATTGGAGCCGAGGAAATGACAACGCTACTTCTCAGAGCACTATCCCGCTTCTCTCTAGCCTCATCGAGATCGAGGCATACCTCTTATGCTTCCCTCTGTCTAGCCAGAACGGTCTGCTCTCCTTTCCTCTTTATTTTTTCTGCTGAACAGTTACGACTGACATGTTATTAGCTCTTTATTTGATGATCAACGGGGATTATTTTCTTCTTTTAGTTTTTCAGTTTATTTGAGGTCATGGCGGTGAATTTTGACATTCGATATGGTGCAGTATATTTTACGAAATAGTCTAAAATACCGTTCCTTTTCGTTTCTGTTACATAGCTTAATTCAATTACTGCACTGTCTTCGTGCTAGCAGCTTTAGGTTTTTTTTAGGCTCGTCCTCCTGCTTTTTTTTATTACTTTCGGAAATGGTTGCTTAATTTGTTCTGGTATCGTGAACGCATGGTTGCAAAATGACGCTCACGTTATTATGCTTGTCTTTATGAGGGCGTTAGCGTCCAGAAAAGGTAAACTTCGGATTTATTTCAAATTCTTGCTTCTTTGATATTTATGAAATGAAACCATCATTAAGCAACGTTCCTTGAAGATTTCCATCATTGAATCACGTCCAAATTAGTGCAAATCCTTCCGTCAACTCATAGCATTGGACATTGATTATAGAGCATCAGCCAAGATTCTATAGTCCATTTTAGGTCTCCAATGACCCTAATCTTGAGACCTTAGGCTTGCATCAATCCGTTTATCTCTCTGGAGGGTGGATAGTCCAACATGGATCTTTCAAGGTGGAGTGACTTGATTCTTTGTTCTTCGATTTATGGGGGGGGGGGGGGGAAAAAAATGTTAT
>NW_018220893.1:19219-22953 GCF_001263595.1 Phalaenopsis equestris
CGTCACAACTAGCTCGTACCTCGACTGTTTCTCATGGATATGTCATGGAAGGTGTCAATTCGACTATACATCGCGACCCATTTGCTTTCCAACTAGGTTGAATTGAGCCACTGTTTCGGCCTTTATGCTGCGATCCCTTCATTGGCCTCCCAACTATATCAGATTGCAACTGCTTTGTAGTTAGGCACGCTGCAAACCTAATGTCTCGACGATTTTATCAAAGATATGAAGGTGCAGCAGCGACCAAATGTTTTGATTCTAATTTAATACAAAACCGGAGGAATTTTTCACAGAGGGAGAGCAGATGAGGGTATGTTGGGAGTTTTGCTGCTTGCAAGGTGTATTCCAACGTTGATGGATCGGCTGTTGCTTTCCATTGTTGCTGTTGTTGTTGCTGCTGCTTCTAGGATCACGAGGAGATCCTACAGTTGCAGTGAGAAGATGTCGTCAGGAGAGGGCTTGCAATAGTAGGTGGAGGTTCTAGGTTCCATGGAAGGGAAGTTTCCTGGCGGTGTAGAGTAAGGTTTGTAGGGAAGTGCCAGTGCAGAGGATGGCATGCAGGGTAAGTATCGGGAAGGTATGTAGGGAAGTTTTCCAGTTGACAAAGGATTTTTTAGCAGTAGGAGAGAAGATTTCCTGCGGCAGAGGAGATTTTCGGATGAGAGGAGACTGCAGAGAAAAGTTCGCTTAGAGATTCTGTTATGGAGGAATGTATGCTTCAACATCTTATGAGGAGTGGAGAGGTATGTAGCATAGGAATTCTGGTTGCAGGAGAGGTGGGCAAAAAGTCTTGCAGGGATAATCCGGTGTAGGAGAATCCTGCAAGAAAATCTTGCAGAAGGGCTAAACAGGGAGGCGGAGGGGGGTCTGCAGCAAGGGAAGGATTTTTGGCTGTAGGGAATAGGAAGGTTCATGTGGTAGGAGACCCGATTGCAAGGAATAGGAATTTTTTGGTGGCAGGAGATTTGTTTCAAGGGGTTGATACCATGTAGAATTACTTGGGGAGGAAAAATTGCACCATTTATTCTTCACAAATAGGGTACATATATATAGAGGTATATATAGAGAAATCAATCTTATCTTATTTACAAACTTACTAAACATATCTCACCTAAATTAAGAAAATGAAATAATTCTGAATAAACAATAAAAAACTTAAATTATAAAGGTAATAAACTAAATCAAAGGTTTTTTAAGATATCCCTATCAAATTCTCCAAGATTTGTAGGTGGTGACCGACCCACATGACAGATAAATAAGAAAAGAACCAATATATTCTCTTTCTAATGTAAAGCTCTCGCGAGCATTATTTCAAACAGTTGTCATGCAATTGTCTAATTAAAATAATTTTAGTGAATTGAATGGTTCACCGCTTGTCTACTTATAAATTTGATGTCAAAATGAGTAGTGTTGCTTTAGATTACATCTCAGACTATTCCAAGTACTAAAGCATGGGTATAATGATTATCAAATGTTCAATTAATCAAATAAATTATAGGAAATAATTGTCATCACTCAAACTAATATGCCCTTAAACACAATTGAAGCTCATACAGAAATGAGACCATACTGGCAAGAAAGAAATTTCATAATCAAAGCAATAATAGCAATGAATTACAAATTATTAGTGGCTAAAAGAATAAACCTTTGCTAATTTGCAGTTCAAATGGAGTTGTGGAGGCGATTACAAAAGACAAGGTGTTTGGAGAAAGATGCACACAACAACATCATATGTCCAACAACTAGCAAAGATATGAGTGATCGACAACCACAACACAAGCTAAAACCCCAATATCACAATACATTACTCTAGACCACCTCAAGTATGAGGGTAAGGCGTGCATTCTGGTGTCCGATGAGAAAGACGAAGCATGAGATATAGGAATGAACCGATGAGGAGAATTAAGTGACTAGTTGCGGTTCCACTATGAGATTCGAGAGTGTTTGTAGGATATAGATTCTCTAGGATTTAAAAAAAAATAAATAAAATTATTCTAGTGGGCCTCTCAATTGGGGCACGATCCTCTAGTGTTCCACACTGTAGCATTGCCCTACACTGTAGCTTTACCCTGGATGATTCATAACAATCAAGTCACAATTTTAGGAGGTCAACATCTATGATCATCTAAGGAGTAACATCGACAAAGCGGTTCGAATTTAAATTATGCTTTGGAAAATTTGTACTTGCGTACCCTAAATCTTGTAAAAACGAATAACCTATAGTAATAGTTACTATTTAAACTAAAAAAAAGTTTTTTTTTTTAAACTTTTATTATTTTTATGCAGATGATCTAAAATAAATGGGCAAATGATACATACAACAACAACAAAAACAACAGCAAGTCTTTATCCCACTAAGTGGGGTTGGCTACATGAATCCTTTTTCTCCATTATGTCTTGTTGAGTGTCATATTTTCATTTAAGACTGGATCATCAGATGCTCAACGTTTAATGTGACCAAACCATCTAAGACGACTCTCTCTAATTTTGTTCGCCACTGAAGTTGCACCAACCCTATCACAGATATATTTATTTCGCAATTTGCTCTAAGTGTAAAGCCACTCATCCACCTAAGGATTCTCATCTTAGCAACATTTAACCTTGTTTTATGCTTCTCTTTTGAAGGCCAACAGTCTGTTCCATAGAGCATTGTAGGTCTCACCACCATCTTATAAACTTTTCCTTTCAGCCTCAGTGGTACTTGTCTATCATACAATAGACCCAAAGCATTCTTCAACACCAACCAACCAACTTGAATTCTACTAATAACATTCCCATCTATATCACCATCACTTTGAAAAATAGACCGGAGATATTTAAAACGTTCACATCTTTTAATAATTTGATCACCCATAGCTACAATTCTGGCACTAGAGCTGCTACCACTAAAAATACATTCCATGTATTGAGTTTTAGTTCTATTCAAATGAAGGCCTTTAGACTACAAAGTAAACCTCCATAATTCAAGTTTTTCCTAAGCTTTTCTCTAGTCTTTTCCCTAAGAAGGATATCATCAGTGAAACACATACACCAAGGTACATCCTCCTATAAATGTCCCGTAGGAGCATCCATAACTAAAGCAAAAAGATATGTAAAAAGATATGGGCTTAAATGGGCTTAAAGCCGATCTCTGATGTAATCCAACTGAAATAGGACCATTTTTGGTCAATCATTCTTCTATTCGAACATAAGTAACAACTCTATTCATATCTTTAATAGCTTGAATGTCAGTCCTATCAACACCTTTCTTCTCTAGAACTCTCCAAAAGAAAACTCTTGGAACCTTATTAAAAGATTTTCTAAATCAATAAAAATCATATGTAGATCCTCCTTATTATCTTTGTACATATCCATCAAACCTCTCAATAAATGTAGAACTTCCACAGTGGATCTGACCGTCATAAATCCAAAATGATCATGAGAAATCTTTGTAATAAGTTTTAACCTATGTTCAATTACCCTCTCACATAATTTTAAAGTATGACACATCAACTTAATTCCTGTATAATTTGCACTCTTGTGCATCCCCTTTATTCTTAAAATCGGGGACCAAAATACTCTTCCTTTACTACTCCTGCATCTTTTTGGTTGTTAAAATAATATTACAGAGTTTAGTAAGCCAAGAAACTCACAAATCTCCTAAATATCGCCACACTTCTATTGGAATATCATCAGGTTCTATAGACTTTTCACACTTGTTTTTCTTTAAAGTCTCATCAACTTCCTTTTTACTA
>NW_018220894.1:0-573 GCF_001263595.1 Phalaenopsis equestris
GACCTATTTCTCCACTCAAAATTGATTTAGAAAAATCACCACCTGCATTTCCTCAGAGGCTTTTTCAGCAGAAGTTGGATAAGCAATTTTTAAAATTTCTGAAAATATTTAAGAAGCTTACAATTAATATTCCATTTGCTGAAGCCTTAGAACAAATGCCGAGTTATGTAAAGTTTATGAAGGAGATTCTCAACAGAAAAAGGAAGTTTGAAGATAATGAGACTTGCACTTAGTGAGTAGTGCAGTGTGATAATTCAAAAGAAGCTTTCTGAAAAGCTTAAAGATTCTAGTACCTTTACAATTTCATGTACAATAGGAGACAAATTTTTGGGAAAGCTTTATGTGATTTAGGTGCAAGCATTAACCTTATGCCATTATCAATATTTAGAAGATTGGGATTAGGAGAAATAACCCCTACTACTGTAACTCTGCAGTTAGCAGATCGTTCGATAGCATACCCTAAAGGAGTTATAGAAGATGTCTTAATAAAAGTGGACCAAGTTATCTTTCCTGTTGATTTTATTATGCTAGATATGGAGGAAGATAAAGAGATACCTATCATTTTGGGGAGAC
>NW_018220894.1:856-1421 GCF_001263595.1 Phalaenopsis equestris
AAGAAGAGGAATTAGATCAATGTATAAACCTTTTTAAGGAAGATTCAAGTTATGTTCAAGAAAGTTTTAGAAACTTGAGCTGAAGTTACCTCTTGAACATTTATAATATGCCTTTTTAGGAGATTCCTCTACTTTACCTGTTATAATTTCCTCAAAATTAATAATGGAAGAAGAAGAAAGGTTTATGAAAATTTTGAAAATCTTAAGAAAGCCTTTGGATGGTCAATTGCTGATATTAAAGGAATCAGTAATTCAATTTATATGCATAGAATTTATATTGAAGAGAACTGAAAACCCAGGGCTGATCCGCAAAGGAGACTGAATCCTGTTATGAAAGAAGTTGTAAGGAAATAAATTTTAAATTGGTTAGATGCTGGAATTATCTACCCTATTTCAGATAGTGCATGAGTTAGTCCAATCCATTGTGTTAATAAGAAAGGAGGAGCAACTGTAACTGTAAATGAACATAATGAGTTAATACCTACTAGTCAAGTTACAGGGTGGCGAATATGCATTGATTATAGAAAATTAAATCTTGCCACTAGGAAAGATCATTTTCCATTAC
>NW_018220895.1:0-1788 GCF_001263595.1 Phalaenopsis equestris
GTTATTTCTTTCTCATGAAGTCTGAGTATTTCTCTTTATCTCTCTCCCGACTCTCAGATACGGTGAAATGAAAAGATAATATGGATGTGCCAATATTTAAATGTAAAATAAATTATGATGATTTTTCAACTCTGAACTTAATTTACTTTTTGATCTGGCCAATTGAATTGTTAAAATGTGTTGTGAAACATATGATCCAGGAAATGGAGTATGAATTCTACAAGAGAGTGAAGATCACATTTGATTCCATGAAGGAGAACATCATTCATGGAATTAAGTGCAAATAAATAGGAAAATATTTTTTTTGGGTGTAGAATTGGAGAACCTTTAGGGTGACAGACTGAAATCTTCAATTAGGTCTTATTGTTTAAAAACTAAAGCGAGAGCTAGCGTTCAGGTGAAGGGAAGTGGGAGCTCTGGAGTGAGATACGATATCCTCCTAGCCTAACTAAGGATTTAGGGACTAAAAACTGAGATTAGCCAATAATTTTCTATGCGCTGTATCAGGGTAGAGAATTAAAATTTTTCCTATTTGGCACAATACATATTATGAACATTTATCTCATCTCATTTTACCATAGCCTCATTGGAGTGAGAAAGATGCTTTTTCACATAAAAATCTTCGTTACATAAACATAGTTAATAGATTAATATTTACTGTATTAAACTTTGCATTTTGATTTAATAATAGTTTAGAAATTTAATTTAATTACATCTCAACAATTGAAATTAGTGACAGTGATTTAAATTTACTTTCTGTGAATTTCTTAGCAAATTTATCATTCCAATTTAAACTTTCCCCGTGGGATCGATATTTGGGGCTTAAATAGAAATTCCATTATTACTTAATAATGATACATATACTTGCATAGAATCCAAATATTAATTTATTATACTTATTTAAATTTTACGCAATCTATCGCAACAAAAGAAATTGGATCAAGTTTTTGGCGTCGTTGCCTGGAAAGGTAACAATTAAATTAAATAGTTTTGATAAATTAGGACATTTAGAGATAATATATATACCATAAAAATAATTAAAAAATCAAAAATCCAAAAAGAAATATTTTTATTAGAGTGTTTTTTTTTTACTTTGCTTACTTTATTTGCTTATGTGAAATATTGGATCTGAAGGTTTAGTACCTTATGATTCATAATAGAACGTACTATTAGAAAAATTCAAAAACAACAAACAGAAATTAAAAATTTACAAGAAATGGCAAATAACTTAGATAATTCAATAATTGAAAATCGACAAAGACCCTTAAAAGATTATGCGAATCCGACAGCAGATGAACTTCATTTGACTATTCAAAATCCTGATGTTGCTGCTAATTCATTTGAGCTTACACCTGCTATTATCTAGATGGTACAAAATAATTTATTTGGAGGATCACCTACTGAAGATCCTAACTTACATCTTGCTAGTTTTCTTGAAATTTGTGTTAAATTTAAATATGACGGAGTCTCTAATGATGATGTTAGGTTTAGACTTTTTCCTTTTTCATTAAGGGATAAAGCTAAGGCTTGGTTAAATTCCTTAGCACCTGGATATATTAGAACTTGGGGAGAACTATCACAAAAATTCTTGGCTAAATATTTTTCACCCTCGAAAACCGCTAAGCTTAGAAATGATATTACATCTTTTTGTCAGTTTGAAAGAGAATCGATATATGAAGCTTGGGAAACATTTAAAGATCTTCTTAGAAAGTGTCTACACCATGCTTTACCACATTGGATAATAATTCAAACATTTTACAACGGATTAGTAGGATCACTTAGATCTAT
>NW_018220896.1:0-374 GCF_001263595.1 Phalaenopsis equestris
ATTTGAGAGTGTCTCATTTGATTTGAGCTAGTTTGTCTTTTGGCTAGGCCCTTGATGAGTGCATTTCATTGCTAAGACCATTCTACATGCCTAAGCATTTGATTTAGTCAGTTACTCTGAACCTGACTATGATTTGGTGTCTCACATATCCAGAACCTTATTGACTTTTTAGTATAGTTTTGGTGAAAGAGCATCTTTTCGAGGTTGATCCACCTCTCCCATATCCGACTCCATGGATATGTTTTGTTTGACTTGGTTGATTCTTATCACCTTGTCAGTAGTCATGTTGAACTGATTAGAATGCTTTGTCTCTATAAATCAGTCCATGACTCGTTGTGATACTTCGATATCCAACACTACCGGTTAGACCTCTC
>NW_018220896.1:1985-2500 GCF_001263595.1 Phalaenopsis equestris
TTTCAGGTAAAAGAAACCTCGTATTTCTCTTACTTTGATTGTCAGCTTGCATTTCAGGCAAAGTGGAAGTCCTACGGGCGTCTTATACCTGGTGCGACCACCAATCTCTATAAGAGAAGCCTTGCATTTCTCTTACTTTGTCTTTCGTCGATCTGCTCTACGAAGGGTCCGAAGACTACTACTCCCGCTTGTCACGAGTATGGTTGATATACACGTCCCATTCATCCTTATGAATGTGGAGTACGTGCTTATCTCGCTTGCTTCGAATGAATGCGGTTGAGATTCTTCAATGGAAGTGGTTTAGCTTAATGGCCAGACATTTTCGTGGGTAGACCATCGTCATAGTCTAACCCCTTTCTACATCCCTGCAATGTGAGCAAGGCTTTGTCATGAAGAGGCATGTCGTCTTGGCTACAACACTTAGCTTACATAGTCGATCCGTGCCTAAGCGAAGTACTTTCAAACTCACATAAAAAAAATCCCAGTTGGGTCACATCGTCAGGTGTGTTGACAAA
>NW_018220897.1:0-584 GCF_001263595.1 Phalaenopsis equestris
AAAAAATGTAGAATTAAGATACGAGGCACGAGCATTTGCTTCGGGTCCCCTCCACGTGGTTCCCGCATCAAAACATAGGAAAAAGTACATAGGAAAAAGAAAAAGGCTCAATCCTGCATGAAAAGAAGTGTCAGCGGGAAAGTTCACATGCAAATAACGTATCATGAGCCATGCCTTAAAAGTGAGGGAGCTAATAGCACCTGCAAGAAAAAGGGTCAGAAATCATTACTTGCTCCCCCCATAGAGGTATTTGTGTGTGTGCATAGATAGGTATGGCTACCTGCAGAAAAACGCCCAAACACACTACCACACATATGAAACATGCAGGCACACCACAAGCACAATGCGAAAGAAAGATACCTGACTAGGGCAACCAATCCAACAAAAAACAATAGCCAGGTATTAAAAAGACTACCTAGCATCCTAAATCCTAGCCTAGCACACCATCTAACGAAAAGTGAATCAACCTAGTATCTAAGTGTGGGGTAAGTCTAGGTATATTATGACTTTGACAGGGTCGCCATACCGACCCCATCTTAAAGATCCGAGGGATCTAAAGGGCGTCACGAAGAGGGGTGACACGA
>NW_018220898.1:0-350 GCF_001263595.1 Phalaenopsis equestris
TTTATTATTTTAGGTTCTGATACGAGAATATTAGCTTCCAGGTGGAGGGAATCGAGGGAAATCTAGAGTCAGAGCTAGTATCTTCCCTGCTTAGCCGGTCTTCAGGACTATTCAAACTTTAAATTAGCCAATGTTCTATATAGCATCTCTAGTAAGGATAAAGATTATTATTGCTCCTATTTGGCACAACACAATTTGCACTTCCACAATAAAATTCTTATACTTATTACTGATTCATGATAAGAAGAAATATATTTTCATATTAAGTACTTTTCTTCTACAAAAACTTTAGTTATCTTCTTTAAGTTGTTACTTTTTTTTTAAAATATCAAAAATACCAAAAATATTTT
>NW_018220899.1:0-427 GCF_001263595.1 Phalaenopsis equestris
TAGATTATCTTTGTTGGATAATGATAGTTAAGTTTTGGAGCTGTTCGGTAAGATTTAAATGGATTTTAATGGAATTTGGTGGAAATTGGATGAAATTTGAGTATTCTTTAAATTTCAATTTTTAAAATTTTAAATTCTTATGTAAAACTTTTAAATTTTGCTCTTAAAATATTTAAAATTTAAATATCAACTCAATAGCACATGCACACCTAAAATTATTTTCTCACACAAAAATAGTTAAAATTTTAATATAACAGAGAAAGAAACTTATTTCATTATTTATATATACAAAACTCTCAAAATTTAGTTTTGCACGCAGCACACGAAAACAAATTTCTTTCGAAAGTAATATGTAAAAATTCATTTTCTTACATAAAAAATTTGATTATTTCTATTTTTATATACAAAAATCATTTAATTTTGAAAT
>NW_018220900.1:0-571 GCF_001263595.1 Phalaenopsis equestris
ATATTTGGGACTTAAACAGAAAGCCTTATATTACTCGATAACGATACATATACTTGTATAGAATCCCAATCTTAGGTGCTTAACATTATTATTATTAAAATACCACATCATGTTTTTGGCACCGTTGTAAAGCAGAGTCAACTTTATAAATTTTACACAATTATATTAAATCGGGATCAAGTTTTTGGCACCATTGCCGGGGAAGGTAACGGTAAATTAAATAGATTTAGTAAATTAAAAAATTTAGAGATAAAAATATACAAAATACAAAAAAAGAAAAAATATATAAAATTAAAAATCTGAAAAAATATATAACTATATATTTAAGAAATTTTTTTTTGCTTATTATATTTCTTTATGCAAAATATTGTATCTGAAGGTTTAGTACCTTACGATTCAGAATTAGAATGTACTATTAGAAAAACTCAATAACAACAAAAAGAAATTAAAATTTTGAACAACATGGCGAATAAATTAGATAATCAAATAAATGAAAATCGATAAAGACCTTGAAAAGATTATGCTAACCCAACAACAGATTAACTTCACTTAACTATTCAAAATCCTGATG
>NW_018220901.1:0-1862 GCF_001263595.1 Phalaenopsis equestris
GTACCTAAATTCTGATTCTCTTCTTGAGATTGATAAACAAATTTTAACCCTCGTTTTGGGGTCAGTACATAAATTCTAGTTCACTTTCTCCGAGATCGGTACCTAAATTTCGATTCTCTTCACAAGATTGATACCCAAATTTCAACGCCGTTTCGGGGTTAGTACATAAATTCTGATTCCCTTTCTCCGAGATTGGTACCGAAATTTCGATTCTCTTCTCGAGGTTGATACCCAAATTTTAACCCTCATTTCGGGGTCATTACATAAATTTTGATTCCTTTTCTCCGAGATCGATACCTAAATTCTGATTCTCTTCTCGAGGTTGATACCCAAATTTCAACACTCATTTTGGGGTCAGTACCTAAATTGTGATTCCCTTTCTCCAAGATCGGTACCTAAATTATGATTCTCTTCTCGAGGTTGATACCCAAATTTCAACACTCATTTCGGGGTCAGTACCTAAATTGTGATTCCCTTTCTCCAAGATCGGTACCTAAATTATGATTCTCTTCTCGAGGTTGATACCCAAATTTCAACACTCATTTCGGGGTCAGTACCTAAATTGTGATTCCCTTTCTCCAAGATCGGTACCTAAATTATGATTCTCTTCTCGAGGTTGATACCCAAATTTCAACACTCATTTCGGGGTCAGTACCTAAATTGTGATTCCCTTTCTCCAAGATCGGTACCTAAATTATGATTCTCTTCTCGAGGTTGATACCCAAATTTCAACCCTCGTTTCTGGGTCAGTACATAAATTCTGATTCCCTTTCTCCGAGATCGGTACCTAAATTTCGATTCTCTTTACAAGGTTGATACCCAAATTTCAACCCCGTTTCGGGGTCAGTACATAAATTCTGATTCCCTTTCTCGGAGATCGGTACCTAAATTTTGATTCTCTTCTCAAGGTTGATACCAAATATTAAACCCTCATTTTGGTCTTCATAAATTCTGATTCCCTTTCTCCGAGATCGGTACCTAAATTCTGATTCTCTCCTCCAGGTTGATGCCCAAATTTCAACCCTCATAGTACCTAAATTCTGATTCCCTTTCTCCAAGATCGGTACCTAAATTCTGATTCTCTTCTCAAGGTTGATACCCAAATTTCAACCCTCATTTCGAGGTCGGTACATAAATTCTGATTCCCGTTCTCTAAGATTGGTACCTAAATTTTGATTCTCTTCTCGAAGTTGATACCTAAATTTCAATTCCCATCTCGAGGTGAGTACCTAAATTCTGATTCCTATTTTCACTTGCAGGGTAGGCTTAGACGTCCTATTCCCATCCTCACTTTCAGGATAGGCTTTGACACCATATTCCCTTTTCTGCGCTTGTGTTTTCCACTCAGTCTGGTTTCTTCGCACATAATTTCAACTATTTGATACTTTAAATTTGAATCGAGACTTCTTTGGGACTATCAGTTTGCCCAATGATTGTCCCCAAAATCTCTTCTCTTTTCCCTAGCGAGTGTATCGGATACTTCTAGCAGAAACAACTGTCACTCAATTCTACACTTCATTCTAGATCTGTTGACTTAGAAGTCTGTTCAAGCAGCTTCATTGCATTCTGCGCTTTCCTTCTCAATCTGATCTTTTCCCTACTTCTTGGGTTGGATGTGGGTCCCAGTGCTTTCCTCCCCAATGTAGTAGACATTTCCTTCGATTAGCTCTTGAGTTGGATATGAATCCCCACGCTTTCGTTCTCAATCTGATATTTTCGCTACTTCTTGGGTTGGATGTGAGTCCCATTGCTTTCCTCCCCAATGTAGCAGAAATTTTTCCTTCGATCAGCTCTTGAGTTGGATATGAGCCCCCACGCTTTCCTTTTCAATCTGATCTTCTCGCTACTTCTTGGTTTGGATG
>NW_018220902.1:0-233 GCF_001263595.1 Phalaenopsis equestris
AAATCTAAAATGTAAAGCTTAGTTATTAGAGGTTTATGTAATGCTTTCTTAGCATTCAAATGTATACACACAGTTTGGCTGATGGGTTAGAGTGGGTTAATGTAGTGCTACATCACTGCAGTTTTACCTTTTAAACCCGAACATCTTGAATTTCAGAAACTTATGCCTTTGCATGTTTGGTTTCCTTCTTATTTTTTGAGCAGCATTACGAGCAAAGTTTTTGTTAGAGTGCT
>NW_018220903.1:0-699 GCF_001263595.1 Phalaenopsis equestris
CTCTTAATGATGCTTAAATTAACTATATCACCACTATAAGAGAGTTGTTAGCCATTGTGTCTTCTTTTAATAAATTAAAGTCATATCTAATTGGAGCTAAATGTGTTGTGCATACTGATCATTCGGTTATTAAATAATTGATGCAAAAGAATGATACAAAATCAAGATTAATTAGATGGGTACTTTTGATGCAAGAGTTTGATTTTGTAGTAGTCGATAGTAGAGGGACTGATAATCAAGTTGTTGACCATCTATCTAGGCGAGAACTGGAAAAAATACATGACATGGAAAAAGAAATTAATGAAACTTTTCCTGATGAATAAATTTATGCTGTAAAAGGATGGGAAATACCTTGGTATGCTGACATTGTAAATTATATTATTAGTGGTATTTTACCAAATGGAGTAACAAAAAAACATGAAAATAAATTCATTCATGATGCAATATCTTATTTTTTGGATGACCCCTATTTATATGAACAATGCAAAGATTTAGTAACGAGACGATGTGTGCCTTACAAAGAAATTCAAGAAATTATCCAAAAAAATTCATGATTCTGAATTTGGAGGTCAATTTGGGAATGGTAGAACTGTTCATAAAATTTTACAATTTGGATTTTATTGGCCTACTCTATTTAGAGATGTGTATATATATGTATATATAAAAACATGTGATCGATGTCATAGAGTAGGAAATATT
>NW_018220904.1:0-21848 GCF_001263595.1 Phalaenopsis equestris
CACCTAAGAAAACTCTCGATAAAAATCAAGGGAAAATTCCTTCAAGAATTTCAAAGGATAGGACTTTTCAAAGAGATTAGACAAAGATGTGTAAAAGGGGAATGACTCAAATTTGGAACATTTTATTTTTGGAATCCAAAGGAAGGACTAGAGGATGTCACTGATCCTGAAGAGACCTCTGTGACTTCTCAGACTATGCTATGGTTTGTCTTCAATTTAGAAGAAAAATATTTAAGTGTTTCATCCTACCAATTTTATTAATTATGGCTTACATTCGTGTGAAACGATCACGAAAATAGCTTGAAAGATGTGAGAGTTTAGATTGTAATGAACAACAACCTCGTCTTAAAGCAAGTTAGGGAGTTAGGGCTTATGTTGTATAGCAGAGTCATACAAAGGCCTACAGAAAAGTTGAGGATTTATGTCGCACTAGGCAGACAACCTCGAAATCATATGACTTGTTGTTTAATTCTAATGAATGGTTTAGCTGATGTAGACATGTTTTGTTGTTGAAGATGACTGTACTGCCCACAATGTTGGCTCCAAGCTCCTCATCGTGGTGAGTTTAAGTTTTCTAATGTGTCAGATTATGATGTCAAATCAGATGTCTTATGATTATGGTTTTTAAATGGTTACAATTATTTAATAATTATGGAGATGTTAAAGTTGATTGCAACAACACCAGTTAGGATTCCACGGTTCACTCGTTTCGACACTACTATTTTCTTCGAATTCACTTTGTTCAAATGAATTTACTAAACTCAACTTAATGAGTTTCATACTTTCATTTTGACCGTGGGAAATCTCGTTAGCAACCATAGGTTACCTCCTCCGAGGGATTCTTGATCATCTGATATAGATGTTTTAATTTTGTTGCAATTTTTGTTTTGTTATTTTGTTTGTGATTTTTTGAGCTGTTTTATATTTTGAATGTTGTGGTGGTAAATTTTATCTTGATTGATTTTTAGTTTTAGTTTTGAATTTATGGCTATCATTTTTGTTTTAGTTTCAATTTTGTGGCTATCTTAAAATTTTCAGTTTTGACATGCAGGGTGACCATGTTGTTTAACATGCAAGTGTATGGGTAGGAAACGAAAGGTGCAGATTAATAAAAGTAAATTGCAATGCAATAACTTAAAAGTGACCAGTCGATTCAACCAGTCGATTCTTCATGTTCCTCCACCTGAAATGTCAGTACTTGTAAAGCATAAATATATAATTTTTCAAGAATTAAAATATGCTTGTAAGAGAAGATCACAGATTTGAGGTGTGTCTACCAGATCCTATGTCATATCTTGGTAGGTCCAATTTTTTCTTTTCTTGGGATAATTCCATTAAACAAATCATAATGTGTCCAAGTGTCCTCCGAGATTCCCAAACGATCATGAAAAGTCATGGGTAATACCTTAAACATTCATAGTCCCTCGAATTGTCTCGAGTTCATTTTGGTATTATTATGTTTGCAATGTGATCCACCCCATTCATACCCTTATGCTCAGTGAACCTTGATGTTTTGATTATCCCTTTAAACGTGGTAATTATCACTTGATGTTTCACTTACGAATTATACGGGTAAATGCCCATAGGGACAATTTGGCCTAATTAAGGAACTTAACTGGTCTGATTCTCAAAGATGGGCTTGTAGTGTTATAAAAACTTTCAAATTAATTATAGATCATTTTCTAAACCTCATTAGACAAGATTTTGATTAAGCCTAATTCATCACTAAGCTGTGTTTTAAAAACTTTCAAATTAATTATAGGTCATTTTCTAAACCTCATTAGACAAGATTTTGATTAAGCCTAATTCATCACTAAGCCCTTAAAGCTTAATGGGTAGATTTGTAATTTTTAGAAAAATTTAAATATTTATGCTTTTAATATTTATCAAGAATCATAAATCATTTTAAAACCATTAATTGAGGTTTTAAATTAATGGGTTATAATCTTCCAAAGTCAAACCCCTCACCTTAATATCTTCTCATTTAATTATTCTTCTAAATTCCATCAATTTTGAGAAATTACAAATTTGTTCTTAGTTAGACCAAAGTGAGATTGGTTGCTATCATTTATCCCTTTCATTATTCAATCATCAAGACATGTCAATTAACATTATTTATTACCCATTTACCCTTTGGTTGAGCCTAAATAT
The DNA here is from genome assembly GCF_001263595.1 of Phalaenopsis equestris. Lineage (NCBI taxonomy): Eukaryota > Viridiplantae > Streptophyta > Magnoliopsida > Asparagales > Orchidaceae > Phalaenopsis > Phalaenopsis equestris. Next base: position 2,152 of record NW_018220904.1, read on the forward strand.
TGATTAAGGCTTAAATTCCAAAATTACCATTTTGCCCTTGAGGCCTTAACACCTCTTAATTCATTAAATCAAACTCAAATGACTTTAAAACTTTTATGTTGCCCCACTCATTACCCCACTCATAGGTTAATTATAACATCAGAGGAGAAAATGTGATTTTTCTAAATTTATTTAATTTATAATTATTTTTTTTTGCAAAAATAGGAATTTTTAATGAAAATTTAATAACTCAACCAAAACCAAGCTTATGTCCTTAAGAAAATTAAAGCTTATGTCTTTAAGAAAATTATTGAAGCTTCACTTAAGTTAGAGGATCACTTGGACCAATTTTTATCATTTTTAGAGGTTTAATTTAATTATTAGAATTATTTTGTTTGTTTTGAGTATTAATTAATTATAAAATATTATTTAAATGAAAAATTAAATTTCATATTTTTCTTTAATCTCTCTGAGTCCAGGGAACCTAGAAAAACAAATTTCATATTTTTGTAATCTACATTTTAGCTATTGGAATTATTTTAGTGAACAAATTAAAGAAAATTCATTTTAAGTGTTTTTTTTAAATTAATATCTTTACTTAGAAGATTAGGTAAATTATTTTAATTGGTCCCAAGTGACCAGGAAGCCAAATGTGGCATTTTAGTTTATTTTCACAATTTTGTAACTTTAATGATTTTTAATTACTTTTTATTTATTTAAATACTTAAAAATAGCTTAAAAAATGAAGTATTTATTTTAATTCCACTTTTATTTTTCTTAGGTTCCTCTAATCATAAGGAGCTCTTAAAACCAATTCGGTGATTTTTTTGAGTTGTATTTTAATTATTATAATTATTTTAATGCCAAAAATGCAATTTCAGTAGAGTAATTCATTTTAGTGGTCAAATTAATTCTAGTTGACTTGAAATTTTTATGGGAAGCTCCTCTGTCATTAAATTATAGTGGAGAATAGTTTTTGTCCCATTTAATTTTATATTTTATCCAATTTAATTACATTCTATTTTTATGGTTTAATGATAATTAGGTTTTTTCTTAATGAGTTAAGCCAAATTTATATTTTTCCTAGGGCCCTTTGACCACAATGAACTTACAAAAATAAGTTTTGTATTTTTCTGATGAATATTTTAATTACTATAATTATTTTACCAAAACAGACTCAAAACAAACATCACATGTTTGAAAAATAGAGATCTCTGCTGAGAGACCTCCCTGACCTTAGAAAAATCAAGGAAGATCCCTCATAAAAGACAGAATCAAAGTCATAAAAATCAAGTCATGGTGAAATGTCCATGCAAATGGAGAATCTAATTAATAAATAAACTATTTAATTAATTAAAAATCATATATGCATCAAATAGACATGAAACCATTTCCATATTGTTCTTTTCTGTTCACTGAGCATGAGGGTATTTTTATTTTATTTTTATGATTTTTCTATACCAAGATATGAGTTTTTAAAGATCTGGGGCTGGGAATTAAATAAATCAGTTAAATCCCTGACTTTCTACTTATCCAGTGCGACGCCATGCAATTCTCGGCATCTCTGAACTTCGACGCGGCGTCTTCTAGTTTGGCGCCTCCCGACACCTCAGCGCTGACTCGGCCTGCATTTTCGTTCCATTCCTCCATCCAGCTTGTTCTCATTCGTCCATCCAATACACACACGATCAGATAGTCTTCCGTCATCGTCCCCGATGAACCTAACCCGTGAGCCGTCCAACTTCAAGCCTTAATATCTCGCTCGATACGTAACCAAATCAATTGTGGTTTCTTCCTATCGACTCGTCTCAACGAGACGAACACATCCATACGGTTAATCAAGTCCCGAACCGATTCTATAAGCATGGAGAATCAAACTAGGCTCGACTTGAGGTGAAAGTTAAATACCTTTGCCTAAGAGACGTGGCCTTGATTGGGTGCTTCGAGAAGCTTGATTTGAGTCCAGAGAGCTCCTAGATGAAGCCTTGGGCCGTGGTGAAATGTCTAGGTATGAAATCAATCGAGGCCAATTTGGGGTGTTGATCAAAGTCTATCTTAGGGTGATCTGGTGATGTGGCTTTTATGGGGGATCTTCTTCTCTCACTTAGGGGACATGGTTGCTACCATGGATGGCTGAGGTGGCTGGGAGAGTGCTTAGGTGAAGGGGAGAAAGCTACAAGTGTCCAATTGGGTTGGTGACACTTGGATGGTTGTAATTTTGAGTTTTGGCCTATGTGGGGCTCTTAGGTTTGGGTTTTTTGACAGCCAAGGTGGTTAGCCGACTATTTTCAGGTCACTATCCCACTGAGGATGGTCAGTGGTGGGCTAATGTGAAGCCAATTGGGTTTGTGCATGGGTAAAGGTGATTAATTAAAATGGAAAGGTGCTTGGGTCAACTTGGGTTTAGCTTGGGTTTATCCCCATGGAAATGACTTGGGTGACTCACCATGGCTGACTAAGGTCAGGTGAGCCAGCTGAAATGGTGCGGAGAGGTCTCTATCCAAAGGTTTTGTGCTAAGCATGGGTTTAAGTGATTCATAGGAGTCGTTAAAGAGAATTTTAATAGAGCTTGAAAGTGACTTGTCCTCTTGACATTAATAACTTGGTGATGTGGCAAGACTCACATGGCTCATCTATGGCTTCAGAATGGCTTCATGACTTCCCTTTGGCTTGGTGATTTTGCATGAAAAGGATTTTTGGAATTTTGAGTAATTTTTAAATGGCGTTGTCATGATTCCAAATATGGAAGGGGTTAAAGTTATAAATATCCTAGTGTATGGTTTGATTTAATTGGATGATGAAATGATTTTGTCATGTGGGCTTTTGATTTCAAGGAATTGAAAATTGGGCTTAGTTTTCATGGGCTTTTGGAAATGGTATGTGGGCTTGAGTTTGGGTTGAATTGGATTAAAGTTTGAGCCAACCCAATGTTTAATTTGGTGTAAGGATATGTCATGAAAAATTTGGAAAAGATTTCAAGTGATTTTAAATTGAATTGAAAAACCAATTAGTGGATTTGGACATAGGGTCAAAATTGGGATTTTTTACTTAGGTAAAATTAGGCTTGCACAAGGATGTTGAATTTTGGTTTGCTATTGAAATTGGGTAAGATTCGGGTTAATTGGGTCGACATTGGGGCTAATTTGGGGAAGTTGGGCCTTTAAGGACAATTTGGGCTTTTGATCAAAATGAGTCAATTTGATCAAATTAGGACAATGTGATGGCTCAAAATTGAAATTGAGAATATTTGGGATGATTTTGGAATTTTTTGAAAATTTTGGGTAATGAGGGGAAATTTTGTAATTTTTTTACAATTTTGGGGATTTTGGAGTTTTGGTGAATTTTTGTCAATTTAGGTAGTGGGGAATTGTTTGAGATAACTTTTGGACAAATTTGGGTGTTTTGGATAATTTTGGGAATTTTGGTAAAAATTAGTGTTGTAGGGGTATAGGGTTTAGGGTTTAGGGTTTAGGTACCAACTTTTGTTTTGCACAAGAGGGTAGTAGAACCTAGGTGCCATAGGTTTGGCTTCATAGGATTGTTGTACCTACAAGAAAAAAAATACCCTTCGTTAAAGTGCAATTTCATTCATAAACTGGTGCAAAAATATACTTAAAATAACATATTATTTTGGTGTATCAAAATCTAAAAAACTTAAATGTTACTTCTCCTGAAGTGACACTTTTACTACATAGAAGCATATGACATGTGATAGAAAGTAACTTCTTAAATAAAATTATCCACAATTTTACTTCAGGAAATACATAAAGAAAAGTTAGATTAACTCTAGCAAACAAGTCTATCCCTAGGGTACGAGTAAACCTTTCATCGAACTAGGAAAACATGATTTTCTATTAATTTTACAGAGGAGTAAATGCTTGCTAACTAAAGCATTTTAGATAGTGTAAAAATATATATTAAGTACTCCATTTTTTTTTTTAAATCTTACACTTTCACTTTGAATACACATAAGATCAAGAATGTAATATGTTTTAGCTTTGAAAAGAATATAGTGAATTGATCCACCTTAAAATTACCTATTTTTAATGCATATTTTATGATCGTTTTGCGCATATTTTTAGTGATATTACACTTTAAAGAAATGTGTTTTGTATGTTTTTAGTTGGTATATTAATTTTAGTCATTTGGAGCAAGAGAATGAGGGAAAAATGAGCAAAAAGTGGTGCAATTTATATGGCGCCATAACACCGCCCCCTAGAGCTATAACACAACAGAAGCATTCAGAGGACGCTATAGCGCCTAAACAGGCACTATAACGCCAGTAATTTCCCTTCTAAAAGATCCATTGAATTGGCCGAATTTTGAATGAGTGTTTGAATCAACCTTTAGTTATTTAAAGAGATCTATTAATATGGACAAAAATTGGACGAAAAAGAGGACTTTTTGGCAGCATTTGAAGGCTTTAAGAAGTCTCTCTTTTGTGTTTAAGTGTGAGTTTATGTGTGTTTTGTGTTGTAAGATTAAGAGTTTGAAAATTTATCAAGGAGACTACAAAATATGTGTTGGGTAGAAGACATAAGTTACTTTGTACTTGTGTTTAAGTTTTTATTTCTAAGACTTGAATTTCAATACAAATTTGGGATTTTGTTTTGTTCTCCATGAATTCTGAGTAGTTCCTTTTTTTTCTCCTTGCTATTGGGAATTAATCTTGTGAGATGAGAATGCTTTAAATATTTATTTTTTACTTTTAAAAACTATGATGACATTTTCACTGATTCTTCATTGACTTTATAAGTTGACCACTTGTGAGGTTAAAATCTGTTGAGAAACATAAAGACCCGGGAGAGCTATGATTTCTCCCAACTAGTGAGTGTCACACTTCATTATGGGCAGAGTCGTTGTGATCACCTAAGGGAGAGTGCAAATAGATAGGGAGATATGTTTTGATGATCGTAGAATTGATGTTTCTAGGGTGAAAAACTAGATTCTTTTTCAAATTCGATTTAAAGTTTGGATTGTAAGGGTCCCTAGTAGGTTCTATAGAGAGGGCATAGCGGGTAATCTGTAGGTGAGAGGCCAGAATGTACTCAACACTACCACACAAGCTGGTGAAAAACTTTAAATTAGTCAATGTTATTTTATAGCACCGGGAGGGGGTAAATAATAGGAATGGTTCTATTTGTCACAATTCATTATCATATTTTTAGTCATTCAAATCCTACATTGATTAATATCTCATTGCAAAGGGAAAGATCTTTACATATTATTCAAACTCGTTAGAATTACTTTTATTAAACTGTTGATCAATTGTAGAATTACTTTTATCTCATTGTAACCGTTGATATTATTTCATTTTTATTAGAATTTTAGTTGCTTCTATCTGCTTAGATTTAGTCGTAACCGTTGATATTATTTCATTTTTATTAGAATTTGGTTTTTATTTTAGCAAGTCAATTTAAATAGTCCAACTATCCTCGTGGGATCGATACTGAGGTTTTTAAAGAAAATCCTATATTACTTAGAACGATGCGTATACTTGTGCAGTATCTCTAGTGTGAAGTTGAATATAATTTTGTCCAAGTTGTTAGCAATATTTTGGAGATTAAAAATACATGTAATTGTGGGTCGGGTCAAGTTTTTAGCACAGTTGTCGGTGATAGGTAACATAATCTTTTTAAATTTTGAAAGTAAACTTTTTGATTTGCAGTTTTGTTTGAATTGTAGAATTTAATTAAAATTAAAAATTGAAAATATTCAAAATTCAAAAAAAAATTTAAAAACTAAAAAAAATATAAAATCCAAAAAATATAAAAATACAAAAATTCTATTTTATTTTGTTGTGTTATTTTATTTTCTGAATTTTATCATTTGTATGCGTAGTTCGGGATCTGAAGGTTTAGTGCTCTACTATTCTGAATTAGAACGTACTATAAGAAAAATGAAAAAACAATGAAAACTTCCTGATGTTCAAGATATGGTGAAAACTTCACAAAATAAAATTGAAATTCAAAATGTTGAAAATGAACATTATAATTTACAAAAACCTTTAAGGGATTATGCAAACTCTAGGGCAGATGAAATTAACTTAAGTATTCAAACTTCTGCTGTAGCGGCTAACTTATTTGAACTCAAACTTACAATAATACAAATGACACAAAATAATCAGTTTGGGGGAACACAAATGAGGTTCCAAATTTATATCTTGCAAGCTTTTTTTGAACTGTGTGCTACATTTAAATATGATGGTGTATCAGCCAAGTTGTTAGCAATATTTTGGGGATTAAAAATACATGTAATTGTGGGCCGGGTCAAGTTTTTAGCGCAGTTGTCGGTGATAGGTAACATAATCTTTTTAAATTTTGAAAGTAAACTTTTTGATTTGCAATTTTTTTTAAATTGTAGATTTTAATTTAATTAAAATTAAAAATTGAAAATATTCAAAATTCAAAAAAAAATTTAAAAACTAAAAAAAATATAAAATCCAAAAAATATAAAAATACACAAATTCTATTTTATTTTGTTGTGTTATTTTATTTTCTGAATTTTATCATTTGTATGCGTAGTTCGGGATCTGAAGGTTTAGTGCTCTACTATTCTGAATTAGAACGTACTATAAGAAAAATGAAAAAACAATGAAAACTTCCTGATGTTCAAGATATGGTGAAAACTTCACAAAATAAAATTGAAATTCAAAATGTTGAAAATGAACATTATAATTTACAAAAACCTTTAAGGGATTATGCAAACTCTAGGGCAGATGAAATTAACTTAAGTATTCAAACTTCTGCTGTAGCGGCTAACTTATTTGAACTCAAACTTACAATAATACAAATGACACAAAATAATCAGTTTGGGGGAACACAAATGAGGTTCCAAATTTATATCTTGCAAGCTTTTTTTGAACTGTGTGCTACATTTAAATATGATGGTGTATCAAATGATGTCGTCATACATAGACTTTTTCCTTTTTCATTAAGGGATAAAGCTAAGTGTGATTAAATTTATAAGTACCTAGATCTATTAGAACTTAGGGAGATATGACACAAAAATTCCTTCCTAAGTATTTTCCCCCTTCAGAAACTGCTAAGCTTAGAAATTATATTACTTCTTTTATTTAGTATGAAGGGGAGTCAATTTATGAAGCTTGGGAAAGATTTAAGGAACTCCTTTGAAAGTGTCGACATCATGTTTTACCAGACTAGTTAATTGTTCAAACTTTTTATAATAGGTTAGTTGGATTCTTAGAACTATCATAGATGCTGGTGGTGGTGATTCATTAACGTCTAAATCATTTGATGAAGCTTATGCTTTAATTGAAGAAATGACTACAAATAATTTCAATGGCCTTTTGAAAGGGTATATCGTAAGAAAGCAGCTAATATTCATGATAATAATGCTATTTTGATGGTTGCTTCACAAGTTGTTGCATTATCTAGGAAGATAGACCAAATTGGAATGAATTTTTCTCAAACACTTCAATTGATTGAAAAAAAATCATTAGCACAAATGCTTGATTCTCAAACTTCATTAGAAACTATAAATACTATTAATAAACTCAATAAATTATATTCTAATTATTATAACCCAAGTTGAAAAAACCATCCAAAATTTAATTGGAATAATAATTCTAGTGGTGGAAGTAAACAACGGGGGAATAATAAAGTAAACCCATTGGGAAAATGAAACAATGAGGGTAATTCTAACTTTAGACATACTTATCCTCTTGGATTTAACAGTAATCAACACGTTAAGGAGAAGAAGTTGTTTTTAGAAGAAGTGGTGTTACAAATGGGTAATCAATTACAGAGTCAGAGTGCTATTATAAGAAACATAGAGAATAAACTGGGATAATTTGCTAACGCACTTAGCAATAGGTCCCAAGGAACACTTCCTAATAATGTTGAGATCAATCTGAAAGATAAAACTAAAGAGCAAGAGCAAGTTAAAGTCTCCAACTAAGAAGTAGGAAGGAATTGAGTGTTGATCTTCAAAAAGAAATCGAAGTTGAGGGAGAAGATAAACAACTTGAAAAACCTGAAGAAAGTATTCCTAAGGAAGTGGAAAAATCTGTTTTTCCAGCTAAGAAGAATGAAGAAATGTAACAACCTCCTTTTACTCAAAGACTTAGACAACAAAAACTTGATCAACAATTTTCAAGATTTTTTGAGATATTTAAAAAACTTACAATTAATATTCTTACAATTAATATTCAATTAATATTCTTTTTGTATAAGCTCTATAACAAATGTTAAGTTATGCAAAGATTATGAAAGAAATTTTACATAAAAAAAGAAGTTTGAAGATTATGAGGTTGTTGCACTTAGTGAAGAGTGCAGTGTAATAATTTAGAAAAAGCTTCCTCAAACACTCCAAGATCCTGCCAGTTTCACCATACCTTGTGCCATCAAAGAAAAAATTTGTGGAAAAGCTTTATATGATTTGGTAGTAAGCATTAATCTGATGTCATTATCTATATTTAGAAAACCAAGTTTAGGAGATATTTCTCCCACTACGGTAATCTATAGTTAGCTGATCGATCTATCCCTTATCCTAAATGGGTTATAGAAGATGTGTTGGTTAAAGTGAAAAAAATTATCTTCCTTGTTGATTTCATTGTGTTGGATATGAAATAAGATAAAGAAATTCCTATTATTTTTAGGGAGACCTTTCCTAACCACTAGACGTGCAATGATAGATGTGCAAAAAAGAGAATTAACCAAATACCTATTGCTCATGAGGATCAAGAGAAAACAACATTGGTTTTTATGGAACATTTTCTTTCAGGAGATGTCATTTGGTTTATGTAATGCACATGCAATATTTTAAAGATCAGGAGATGTCATTTGGTTTATGTAATGCACCTGCAATATTTTAAAGATGTATGTGTCAATTTTCTATGATTTAATTGAGAAATGAATTGAAGTTTTTTATGGATGATTTTTCAGTTTTTTTAACTTCTTTCAATTGACGTTTAGATAATTTAACGAAGGTTTTAAAACATTATGAAAAAACAATCTTTATTTTTAATTGGGAAAAATGTCAATTTATGGTTGCAGGAGAAATTATTTTGGGGCATAAGATTTCTGAGAAAGACATGGAAGGAGATCCAACAAAAATTCAAGTCATTGCTGAATTATCAGTCCCTACTAATGTTAGAGGAATAATAAGTTTTTTGGGATATGCTGGTTTCTATAGGCATTATATTAAAGACTTTTTTAAAATTTCCAAGCCTTTATGTCAACAGTTGGAAAAAGATGTTAATTTTGATTTTAATGAGGAATGCCTTAATGTTGTTAATATATTAAAAGAAAAATTAATCACGACATCTATTCTTGTTTCACCTGATTGGATAAAACTTTTTGAATTAATGTGTGATGCTAGAGATTATGCTATTGCGGCTGTTTTAAGGCAGAAATATGATAAAATTTTTAAAGTAATATACTATGCTAGTAAGATTCTTAATGAAGCTTAAATTAATTACACTACTACTGAAAAATAATTATTAGCTATTATATATGCTTTTGATAAATTCATACCTTATCTTATTTGAACCAAATGTATTGTTCATACTGATCATTCTGTCATAAAGTATTTAATTATGAAGAAAGATGCAAAGCCACGATTAATTAGACGAGTCCTTCTGATGCAAGATTTTGATTTTCAACTTGTGGATAAAAGGGGTACTGATAATCAATTAGTTGATCATTTCTCAAGGATTCAAAAGGAAAATGTAACTTTAATGTATAAATTAATGAAAGATTTCCTGATGAATAATTATATGGAATCAATAAAAATGACAAGTTTCGTGGTATGCTGATATATTTAATTAGTTAGTAACATTTTACCCTACGGACTTGATAGCCATCAAACTAAAAGTTTATTCATAATTTTAAATATTATTTTTGGGATGACCCTTATTTATATAAAAAATGTAAAGATTTAATTATTCAAAGATGTGTACCAATTGAAGAAACCTAAGAAATTATACAAAAGTGTCATAAATTAGACTTCGGGGGATATTTTGAGGTTGATAAAAATGCATTTAAAATATTGCAATATGGGTTTTATTGGCCTACATTATTTAGAGATGTTAATTATTATATAAAAACATGTGATGGATGTCAAAGAGTAGACAATATTTTGAGAAGAAATGAAATTCCCCTAAATTTTACTATTGAAGTTAAAATTTTTAATGTTTGGGGTTTAGATTTTATGAAACCATTTATACCATCTTCTGAATAAATTTATATTTTAATAGTTGTGGATTATATTTCAAAATGGATTGAAACAGCTATTTTAACTCTATATGATGCTAAAAGTGTTGCAAAATTTTTAAGAAAAAAATATTTTTACAAGATTTGGAATGTCGAGAGTAATCATTACAAACGGGAAAGTCATTTCAAGAATAGAATAATTGAGATATTAACTTAAAAATTTGGAATCAAACATCAAATTGCCACAGCTTATTATCCTCAGACTAGTGGTTTGACAGAAGTAACTAATCGAGAAATTAAAAGAATATTGGAAAAATTGTAAATCCTAATAAAAGAGATTTGTATGCTAGACTTGATTTTGCATTATGGGCTTATAGGACTGATTACAAAACTCCTATAAGAATGTCACCATATAGGCTCATATTTAGAAAAACTTGTCATTTGCTTGTTGAATTAGAGCATAAAGCTTATTGGGCAATAAAAGAGTTTAATTATAATCTAAAAGATACAAGAGAAAAATGATTATTGCAATTAAATGAGCTTGACGAGATGAGAAGTGTATCTTATGAGAATGCAAGAAATTATAAAAAGAAAATGAAAATGAGGCATGGTCAAGGAATTTTGAAAAAAAAGCATTTCGAGCCTGTACAAGAAGTTCTATTATATAATTAAGATTGAAATTATTTCTAGGAAAACTTAAGTCCATGTGTTCAGAACCATTTATTGTGTTAAGAGTTTATCCAAATAGAGTCGTTGAAATTGAAGATCCTAAGACTGGAAGGATAATCAAGGTAAAGGGACATAGGTTGAAAGCTTATATAAGTTGAGATAGTCCTACATTTGAGGAGATCTTAATTTTGGGCCAACCAGATTAAACCTTGGATATGTCGGGTTGACGATGTTAAACTAAAAGCTTTGTGGGAGGCAACCTATACATTGTTGTGAAGAGTTTTTGATATATGTTAGAACAAGTGTAGACAATAAAACAAAACTAAAGAATCACTATCACATTTATAAAACAAAACTAAATTTAAGTTAAAACTCACTTCCACAAGCTATAATTTTTACATAGTATAAAGGAGCTACTTGAGGACAAGTAACATTTAACCACCTTAAAATTATCTATTTTTCGTGCTTATTTTATGATCATTTTATGCATATTTTTAGCTATATTGCACTTTAAAAGAATGTATTTGGTTTGTTTTTTGTTTCTAGGTACACGAATGAATATTTGGAGAAAATGAGGGAAAAATGAGCAAAAATGGTGCAATTTGTATGATGCCATAACGCTACCCCCCTGGCGCTATATCACCACAGACGCATGCAGAGGGCGCTATAGTGCCCAGACTGGTGTCATAGCACAGTAACTTCCCTTTTAGAAGATCTATTGAATTTGACCAAATTTTGAAGGGGTGTTTGAAGCAACCCGTGGTTATTTTCAAAGATCTATTAATATGAATAAAAATTGGATTTAAAAAAGGACATTTTGGTAGCATTTGAAGGCATTCGGAAGTCCCACTTCTGTGTTTAAGTGTGAGTTTATGTGTGTTTTGTGTTATAAGAGTAAGAGTTTGGACATTTCTTCAAGGAGACTTCAAAATTTGTGTTGGGGAGAAGACATAAAGTACTTAGTATTTGTGTTTAAGTTTTTGTTTCTAGGACTTGGATTTCAATTCAAATTCGGTTTTTTCAAATTCGGTGTTTTTATGTTATTCTCCCTTAATTCTGAGTAGTTTCCTTTCTTTCTCGTTGCTCTTGGGAATTAATCTTGTGATATGTGAATGATTTAACGATTTCTTTTTACTTTTAAAGATTGTGATGACATTTTAACTGATTCTTCATTAACTTTACAAATTGGCCACTTGTGAGGTTAAAATTCATTGAGAAACATAAAGTCCCGGGAGGGCTATGATTTCATCCAACTAGTGAGTGTCACACTTCAGGGGGAGTGCAAATAGATAGGGAGATAAGTTTTGATAGACGTAGAATTGAGGTTTCTATGATGATAGATTAGATTATTTTTTAAATTCAGTTTATATTTTGGATCGTAAGGGTTCCTAGTAGATCCTATTGAGAGAGCACAGTGGGTAATCTGGAGGTGAGAGGTCAGAATCTACTCAGTACTACTACACAAGCTGGTAAAAAACTCCAAATTAGTTAATGTTCTTTGCTAGCACCGAGAGGGGGTAAAAAATATGAATGCTCCTATTGTCACAATACATCATCATATTTTTATTCATTCAAATCTTATGCCGATTAATATCTCATTGCAAGGGGAAAGATCTTTACATAATATTCAAACTTCTTAGAATTACTTTTATTAAATTGTTCATCATAATTGTTTCTACGTGCTTAAATTTAGTGTTAACCATTGCCATCATTTCAATTTTATTTAGATATGCAATTTAAATGGAATTTGCTTTTGAGTTTAACAAGCCAATTTAAATAGTTCAACTATCCTCGTGGGATTGATACTAAGGCTTTTATAAGGCTTTTATAGAAAATCCTATATTACTTGGAATGATACGTATACTTGCGTAGTACCTCTAGTGTGAAGTTTTATTATTTTTTTTTCATGTCATTGCTTTTATATAATTTTATTTATTCACATTATCCGTTGAATATAATTTGGGTCAAGTTTTTGACAATATTTTGGAGATTAAAAATACACAATTGGGTCATGAACCCAATTTTTTATAAGGCTTCTCCTCCCTTAATATCTATCTTTTAATCTATTTTTTCCTTCTTTAGGATGTTTATTTCAGTTCTTAGATTTACTTTAAGGATGGTTACTATACTTGGATAGACTTTTAATAATTTTGAATTCCACTATTAACCATCTCTTAAAACTTTTGATAGAAAATATGTAATAATTAAAACTTAAGATTTTACTGAAGACTAAATTATCATGAACTATATATCCAAGAATACTTAAGTTAAAAAATATATAACTATTTGTAAAAATACACAGTCAAACCATATTTCTGTCACTTAAACTATAGGTTCACTACACACTAGTCTAGACTTATTTACATGGAATTTAAAATAAAAATACTATGTTTTCCTTACTCCAAATTGTAATAATTTTAACTTAACACCACATACCTCAAATTTCTCTTAAATCATAATAATTTTGAAATACAAGTAATCGAGGACAAATAAATTTAAGCTTTTAAATGATTTTTATCCCCCCTAAACTTGATGTTTAATATTTAAAGCAATGTAAAACATGAATATAAGCAGGAATAAAATAGAACTAAATTACTTTCTACCACATGTGTCTGTCATAAAAAAATATACAGGTATAGACAAGAAAGGCAAGTATATGGATCATTACTATGGTTGATCCTTCCACTCCTAGAGTACGTACACAAGTTTAATCACAATGAGAAGACTAAGGAATCACTCCCCTTAAATCACATTGAAATCAAAGCAATTCACTCTCAATCCTAAACTTCAAAACACAAATAGAAATAATACACATCACAATAAATAACAAAACCACACACCAAAAATAAAAACAAACTTAGGTTGTGTCCCAAGAAGAGCTTGGTTTAACGTCATCAACTCAACGATTCCAATATTTACTCAAGTTGACCCAACATTAAGACCTCATTAGCCATAGGTTTTTCACTATCAAGGTAAGCTCTAAGTCTTTGTCTATTCTCTTTGAATATCCTACAACTTTTAGGATCTTTAATATCTATAACACTAAAAGGATAAATTTTAACTACATTAAATGGCTCAACCGTCTGGACTTAATTTTTTCGGAAAATAATTTCAATCATATATTGTATAGTAAAACCTCCTATCTAGGCTCAAAATCTTTCCTAAGAATTTTTTTATCATGTATTTTTTTTTTCATTTTCTCTTTGTAAATGTTCACATTTTCATAAGATTTTTATCTAATTTCCTCGAATTCATTTAACTACAATAATCTTTTCTCACCAACTTTTTTCATATTGTAATTGAATTCCTTAACAACCCAATAAGATTTATGTTCTAAGTCTACTGGTAAGTGACAATTTTTCCCAAATATAAGCCTATATGGAGGCATTTCTATATAAGTTTTGTACATAGTACTATAAGCCAATAATGCTTCATCAAATCTCATAGCCCAATCATTCCTACTAGGATTGACGGTTTTTTCTGAAATCATTTTTATTTTCTTATTAGATACTTTTGCTAAACCACTTGCTTGAGGATGATAAGTTTGGTTATCCCGTGCTTAATTCCATACTTAGTAACTAATATCTCAATTTTTCTATTCCTAAAGTGGCTTCCCCCATCACTAATGATCACTCTATGCATGTCAAATCTGTTAAAGATATTCTTCTTTAAGAATTTAGCTACACTTTGAGCATCAAAATTTGGAAGAGTTACTAACTCAATCCATTTTGAGACATAGTATAGTACTACTAAAATATATAAATTTCATAACAATGGTATAAAGGGACCCATAAAATCTAAACCCCAAACATAAAAGATCTTAATCTTCAAAGTAAAATTTAGGAGCATTCCATCTCGTTTAGAAATATTGTCTACTCTCTGACATCTATCACAAGTTTTTATATATAAATTCACATCTCTAAATAGCATATGTCAATTAAATCCAAATTGCAAAATCTTATAAGTAGTACTATCAACTCCAAAATGTCCGCCAAATTCAGAATCGTAACATTTCTTAATAATTTTTAGGATTTCTTCTACAGGTACACATCTCCTTATCACCCAATCCTACATATTCTATAAAGACATCCCAAAAGTAATTTCTTGTGCTATGTATGAATTTCTTCCATTGATGTTATGCATGTCATAGGGCATAATATCACTGACTATAAAATTTACTATGTCGACATACAACATAATGTGCTACTTAGTAATAATAAACGATTGCTCGTCAGGAAAATTCTCTTTGATATCACCATCATAAGAATATGCATCTTTTTGTTACAGTCTTGATAAATGATCAACTTTTGATTATTAGAACCCTTCTTATCCACTAATTTGATATCAAATTCTTGCATCAAAAGACCCATATAATCAATCTCGGTTTGACATTTTTTTTACATCAGATATCTAATAACAAAATGGTCAGGTGAACAATACTTTTTGTTTCAATCAAATATAGTTTAAATTTATCAAAAGCATATATTACGATAAAAAAATTCTCAGTAGTAGTATAATTAATTTGAGCTTCAATAAGGATCTTACTGACATAGTATATAAACTTAAACATTTAATCATGTCTTTGTCCTAAAACTACCCCAATAACATAGTCACTGACATCACGCATTAACTCAAATGTTTTCCCCCAATCAGCCGAAATACTAATAGGAGCAATGACTAATTTCTCTTTCAGAATATTGAAGGCATTTAGGGATTAATGGTAAAAATTAAATAGGACAGCCTTTTCTAACAAACGACATAAAATTTGGAAATTTTAGAATAATCTTTTATATATTGCTTATAGAATTCAGCATGTCCCAGAAAAATTTTAAATTCCCTCATGGTAGTAGGAGGAGGTAGTTTTCCAATTACTTCAATCTTTGCTAGGTCTACTTCCATGTTTCTTACAGATATTTTATGTCATAATAAGATTCCTCTCGAAATCATAAATTGACACTTCTTCCAATTGAGAACCAAGTTAGTTTCTTTGCAGTGTTTCAACACCTTCGCTAAATAATATAAACAAGAATCAAATGATGGTCCAAACCCTAAAAAATCATCCATAAGAACTTCAATTCTGTTCTCAATCAGGTCACAAAATATAGACATCATATACCACTGAAATGTAGCACATGTGTTACACAACCCAAACGACATTCTTCAAAAAGTAAAAGTACCATAAGAACTTATAAATGTTGTCTTTTCTTGATCCTCATGAGCTATAAGTATTTGTTGATGCCTAAAATATCAATCTAGAAAGCTAAAATATAGATTACCAACTAGTCTATACAACTTTTGATCTATAGAAGGGTAAAGAAAAGTGATAAATCCTAGTGCTATAATTTAGTTTTCTATAGTCTATACAAATTCACCACCCAGTAACAGGTCCAGTTGGAATTAGAGAGAAAAATCCCTTTTATATTCGTTATGGTTTATCAAAAAGCTTTGTTATAATTCTTCATAATATCCATTAATTTCTCCTCTTATAAATGAGTCAAATCTAAGGATCTGATAACTAGTGATGTAGATGACTTCCCTAAGTAAGCATACTTAAAGTGTGTGGGAAGCACCTTTATCTCAAGTTCAGGAAGTTTCTTAATAGAAGGAATAAGAGGTTTACTAGTTTTTGATGTATCTAGAATCTCAAACCTCTCCTGAACAAATTTTGAATCTTCAGTAATCAGTAGGTCTAATTCATCTTAAGATTTTGTGTCTTTCTCATCATCCAACTCTGGCTCTACTAATTTAACTTCATAACTTTCTCAGAAATGGCTACTACGCAAATAATCATTTGTCTATCCGGAAACACGCATCTTCATTTTCCTTGGAATAAAAATTCATAGATTTCAAGACATTAAAGTAACTTCGTGATCATTTGCCCTCATAGTTAATTCACCTTTTTTGCACATCTATCATAACTCATCCAGTGGCTAGGAAAGGTCTACCTAAAATGATTAGAATTTCTTTATCTTTCTCTATATCTAACACAACAAAGTCAACAGGAAAGATAAATTTATCCACCTTTACTAAAACATCTTCTATAAACCCCTTTGGATAAATGATTGAACTATTAGCTAGCTGAAGGGATACAACAGTAGGAGGCACTCCTCATAATCCTAACCTTCTAAAGATAGACATAAGGTTTATACTTGCTCCAAGATCACATAAGACTTTCCAAAAAAAATTTCTCCTATTGCACAAAGAATAGTAAAGCTTGCAGGATCCTTAAGTTTTTGAGGAAGCTTCTTCTAAATGATAGTGCTGCACTCTTCACTAAGTGCAACTATATCATAATCTCCAAACGTTCTCTTCTTGTTAAAAGTATCTTTCATTAACTTTACATAAATGGGAATTTGCTCCAGAGCCTCGGCAAAATGAATATTATAGTTAGCTTCTTAAATACCTCGAAAAGTTTCAAAAATTGCTAATCCAACTTCAATTGTTTAAGTCTTTGAAGAAATAGAGGTGTTAGTTTTTCTAAGTTAATCTTTGTTGGAGAGACTGATTTTTCAAAGACTTTAGAGATATTCACCAAAGGTTTTTCAGTTTCCACCATCTCCTTTTCAACATCAATCTCTTTCTAAACTACTCCCCCCAACACTCTTCCACTCCTTAATTTCACAACTTTCATAGGCTCACCATTCTTCTCCTTAGGGAATCTCAAGGTTGCTAATAAGTGTTCCTTGGGGTTGCTTGTTAAGGGAGTTAGCAATCTATCCCAACTGATTCTCTATGTTCTTTATTGATGCACCTTAACTTTGCAGTTGATTCCCCATCTGCGATACAACCTTCTACCAAGACATCTTTTCTCTTTAGGTTATGAAGTAGAGTTAAATCTTGGAGGATAAGAAGGTTTATAGTTGGTACTATCCTAGTTATTTCAATTTCCTAACGGATTTTCCTGATTATTTCTCCATTGTTGGTTTCCCCCGCCAAAATTATTATTCCAGTTAAAGTTAGGATGATTCTTCCAATATGAGTTATAGAAATTGGAATAAGGTTTATTATGAGATGTTAATTACATTTAAGATTTCAAATGGTGAAGTACTATAATCAACCATTTGTTCAAATCATTTTTCCTCAATTACTGAAGGTATTTGAGGTTGGTTTATTCCAAATTGTTCTAGATTCTTTGATATTGCTGCTACCAGAGAAGTTAGAATTGACAACACATTTGTATCATGCACACTAGCTACCTTACTAGAGTTTACTCTTTCAGAAGGCCATTGTAAATTGTTCATGGCCATCTCGTTAATCAGAGAATATGCCTCATTAAATGGCTTGGACATGAGTGAGCCACCAGTGACTTGACTCGACCCGCAATCACGTAGTTATTTTAGTTTCCTTGCCATAAAATTGACCAAGTTTTTTTTTTGGTGGCTAGTGTGCAAAATGAATATGCTATAGAGTTTAGAATTTAATTTATAGTTTACACACTAGAGGATTAAAACCCAGATTATCAATCTCACAGAGAAGCGTGATAGGAAATCTATTAGGCTAAGTTCTAGTCTACTACTATCAGGTCTTAGTTTGGAATTTTTAAAAATTTTAATTTTCCTAAATTCACTTATTTACTCTAAAATTAAATTTAAATAAATTAAATAAAATCATAATCTACTGAGGCTGGTTAAGTTATGGAAATTTCTATATAATCAAAATCTCTTCCCTCATGCAATGAATATAGTGGCATAAGTAGTATAAGAATTGATAAAGTTATGTAATAATTTTTGTACCAACAAGAAACATATGTCTACCTACCCTCTCAGAGTGTATAGATAAACTTAATATTCTATTAGGTTTACACAACTAAAAGAGATGCGAATGGGATTAAAAAGCCTTAGAACTCATGGTAAGGTACCTATTCACTTACTTCAATTCTCACCAAAAAGCTCCTAATAGAAACATATTATGAAGTATATTTCCTTTAAGAGTTGCATTGCCACCTAAACTAATTCAAAATAGCCAACTGGACAATGTGAGTGCACTCAACTTGTGAATTCACTGCTCTTCTGAGTCTTAGTCTCAACTTAAAACAGATGTTAACATAACTTATGACCAGTACGTTATGTCAATGAAGCAACGAAGATATTACTCATCACATAGAAATTAAAATTCTTCTACCATTAAACAAATTTTTCTATACATGTCACTACTTCATCACAAGAGGAAAGAGTAAGGAAAATTACACACTAAGCATGGAGAAAACACATGGATTTTTCGTTGCAAATGACATTGAAATCATACAACTATATTGCAATAATTAAAAAAAAATACAAAAAGAGTCCAAGACTTATCTTTATAAAAGGTTCACGCCCTCCTTACACAGCAAAAAAACAATCCCTTACACTTCTCTTCAAAGTCCCAAATGCCACCAAGACTCTAAAAGACACACACACACTCACACACACTCCCCCTCACACTCACTCATCTCCTCTTCAGGGGACAACAAGCCTCATTTAATATAACCCTCAAAATTCCTTAGAGTCACTTCAGATGCTCCTTCAAAATTCATCCAAATACGTTGAATTTTAAGAAAAAATGATTTTGGTGCCTAGGCACTGATTTTGGTGCCTAGGAACCCAACTGTGGCCCCTAGGTATCAGCCTTTTAGAATCCCTGGTTAACTGCCTGGCACCTAGGCGCCATATTTAGGTGTCATGATGTTAGGCTCTCTATTTTCATGTACAGGGTTTGGCGCTTAGGTGCAGAAGCTAGCGCTCAGGCGCCGGTTCACTCTGTGCTCCTTTTCTCCATTTGACCCCGTTTCTGCTCCTTTTTCTCCAAAACTCCATCTCTTGTACTTGAAACCAAAAATATGCAAAAAAAACATTCATTTAAAATGCAATATCATTAAGAATGAGCATAATAGATATA
>NW_018220905.1:0-425 GCF_001263595.1 Phalaenopsis equestris
AGAGAGAAGAAATTGAAGAACCAAAAGAGGACGCTGTGAAAGGTTCATAAAGACCTATTTCTCCACTGAAAATTGACTTGAAAAAACCACCACCTCCATTTCTTCAGAGACTTCATCAATAGAATTAAGAGAAGTTGGATAAGCAATTTTTAAAATTTCTAAAAATTTTTAAGAAGCTTACAATTAATATTCCATTTGTTGAAGCCTTACAACAAATGTTAAGCTATGTAAAGTTTATAAATGATATTCTCAACAGAAAAAGGAAGTTTGAAGATAATGATACTGTTGCACTTAGTTGCTATAATTCAAAAAAAACTTCCTAAAAACCTTAAAGATTCTGGTAGCTTTACTATTCCATGTGTAATAGGAGATAGATTTTATGGAAAATTATTATGTGATTTAGGTGCAAGCATTAACCATATGCC
>NW_018220906.1:0-6863 GCF_001263595.1 Phalaenopsis equestris
TCTTATAATCAATAATATCTATTCTATAACATTTACCATCTTTTCCTTAGATACTTCATTGATTTAAGCACATTAAATGCAATTTCCTGATCATTAACTCTCATGGTTAGCTCTCCTTTTTGCACATCTATCATTGCTCATCCGGTGGCAAGGAAATGTCTTTCTAAAATGATAGGTATTTCGTTATCTTCTTCTATATCTAACACAATGAAATCAACTGGGAAGATAAATTTATCCACTTTAAGCAACATAACATTTATAACCCCCTTAAGATAGGTGGTAAATTGATTAACTAACTGTAGGGTAGTGGTACAAATCTCTTCTAAACCTAACCTTTTAAAAATAGACAATGGCATGAGATTAATGTTAGCTCTTAAATCACATAAAGCTTTTCTAGAAAATTTTTCTTCAATCGCACATGGTACAGTGAAACCACCAAGATCCTTAAGTTTCTAAGTTTTTTCTTAATTATTGCACTACATTCTTCAAGAAGTGCAATAGTTTCAAAATCTTCAAACTTCCTTTTCTTTTTTTAAATTTCTTTCATGAATTTACCATAACTTGATATCTGTTCCAAAGCTTCTACAAAAGAAATATTAATTGTAAGCTTTTTAAATATCAAAAAAAATTTCAAATATTTTATATCCAACTTTTGCCACCTAAGTCTTTAAGGAAAAGGAGCTGGAGGTTTTTCTAAACTAATCTTAGCTGGTGAGACAGGTTTTTCCTCTTTTTTAAGAATAGTTTCTTCAAGTTTTTCAGTATATTTATTTTCTCTGTCAACTTCAATTTGTTTTTGAACTCCAACATTTAATACCTTTCCACTCTTAAGTTGGACAGATTTAACTTACTCTTCTTCTTTATTTTTATCTTTATGATTGATTTCAACATTACTAGGAAGTGTTCCCTCTGACATATTTCTAAGTGTGTTAGCAATTTGTCCCATATGATTCTCAATGTTTTGAATAGCAACACTTTGAAGTTATAATTGATTTCCCATTTGTAACACTACTTCTTCCATAAATAACTTCTTCTCCTTAATTTGTTGGTTACTACTAAATCCAGGAGGATAAGTAGGTCCGTATTTCACATTACCCTTGTTGTTCCAGTTTCTCAATGGGTTTACGTGATTGTTTCCCCATTGTTTACTTCATCACTAGAATTGTTATTCCAATTAAAATTAGGATGGTTTTTCCAACTTGGGTTGTAAATGTTAGAATATGGGCTATTGGGTCTATTATTAATAACATTTAAAGTTTTTAATGAGTTTTGAGAATCAATCATTTGTTCTAATAAATTCTCTTCAATCACATGGGGGCTTTTGGAAAAATTCAAAAAAAATTATGTCCAATTTGGTCTATTTTTTTCTAGATAATGCTACAACTTGAGATGCAACCATCGAAACATCATCATTATCATGAATACTAGCTACTTTCGTTGGATTTAGCCCCTTCAGAAGGCCATTGAAAATTATTTGTGGTCATCTCTTCAATTAATGCATAGGCTTGATCTAATGGTTTTAACATTAATGAGCCTCCAACAATATTTATGATAGATCTAAGTGATCCTACTAACCCATTATATAAAGTTTGAATTAATAACTAGTTTGGTAAAGCATGACTTGGACACATTCTAAGAAGTTCCTTAAATTTTTCCCAAGCTTCATATATTGACTCTCCAACTGAGTAAAAGAAATAATATTATTTCTAAGTTTAACAGTTTTTAAGGTGGAAAATACTTAACCAAGAATTTTTGTGCTAAATCTCCCCAATTTCTAATAAATCCAGGTGCTAATGAGTTCAATCACTTGTTAGCTTTATCCCTTAAGGAAAAATGTAATAGTCTATGTCTGACAACGTCGTTTGATCTGCCATCATATATAAATGCATCACACAGTTATAAAAAATTTGCTAAATAAAAATTTGGATTCTTAGATGGTGTTCCCTCAAACTGATTGTTTTGTATCATTTGTATAATTGCAGGTTTAAGCTCAAATGAGTTAGTCATTACAGCAGAAGTTTCTATACTTAAGTGAATTTCATATGTTGTATGGTTTGTGTAGTCCCTTAAAAGTCTTTATAAGTTATGCTATTCATTTTCAATATTTTGATGTTCAATGCTATTTTACAACGACTTTGCCATTTCTTGAAAATTGTGAAGTCCTTTTAGTTTTCTAATTTTTCTTATAATTTGATCTAATTTAGAATCATAAGACACTAAACCTTCAGATCTCAAACTTTGCATACACAAGATAAAATTTCAGAAAATAACAAAAATACTCGAAAACAACAAAAATACTCCTAAATTATTTTTTTATTTTTGGTTTTCAAAAAAAAATTTCTTTTTGAAAATGAAAATGTAATAAATTTAATTTTTAATTCTCCTAAAATAAAGTTACGGTTCAAATAAACTTCTAAGTTAAAAAGTTTCGTCGCTTCTCCGGCAATGGTGCCAAAAATTTGACCCGACCAGCAATTACGCAGATATTTACACTCTAAAATATTCCTAAGAACTTATCCCCAAATTATATTTAGCGGCTAGTGTTAATAAATAAAATTATTTAGAAAATAAAGAATAAGCATTCACACTAGGGGTACTACACAATTATATGTATTGTTTCAAGTAATATAGGATTTTCTTTAAAAAACCAAGTAAAGATCCCACGAGAAAGCTATAACTTTTAAATAATAACTTAGAAAACTTTTATCTAAATTGCAAATAAAATGATAGGAGAAAGGTATCAAAAGTTTTGTAAATGATTATAACTAAATTCACATGCAATCTAAATTTCAATAGAATTTAAGAACAAAATTTAAAATACTAATAAAGTTTAAGAGACTAATAAAGTTTGAGAGAGTTGGAATATAATCAAAAGATCTTCCCCTTATAAAGAGATCTTAATCAATGTAGGGATTGAATGATTAAAAATTTAAAATGATGCATTGAGACAAATAGTAGCATTCCTATTCTTTACCCCCTCTCGGTGCTAGCAAAGAACATTGGCTAACCTTAAGTTTGTTCCAGCTTGTGTAGCACTATTGAGTAGATTCTGACCTCTCACTTCTAGATTACCAATTGTGCCCTCTATATAGGTACTACTAGGGACCCTTAGATCCAAACTTAAGATCAAATTGACAAAAGAATCCAGTCTGTCACCCTAGGAATATCAATTCTAGTCCATGAAGACTTATCTCTCTATATATTTGCACTTCCCCTAGGACGATCACGATGGCTCTTTCAAAAGTTAAGTGCGGTACTGACTAAATGGTTAAATCATAACCCTCATAGGTTAATATGTTTCGCAAAAAATTTTAACATCACAAACAGCCAGTGAAAATACCATCACAATTTATAAAATAAAAGTAAATCCTTAAATAAATCTCATCCCACTTGATTAATTCTCATATGCAAGGAGAAAGAAAGGAAAACTAATTAGAATTCGTTTAGATAGAACAAAAACACATGATTTGTATTGAAAGCGAAGTCTTACAAAAAAAAAAACTCACACACAAATACAAATTACTTATCTTGTGTCTTCTCCCCAAGCAATTCCTGAAGTATCTTTCAAACAATATCCAAACTCTTCCTCTACAAACAAGAACTCACAAATATAAACTCACACACCCACTAAGAACACTCTTAAACACTCTCCAAGAATCAATCAAGCCTCTCTAAGACCTCCAAGACCTCTTTTTCATTCAACAATTGACCCTTTCAATAGATAAATGAAATTAACCAAGGGTCACTTCAAGCATCCCTTCAAAATTCGACAAATTCCTTGGATGTTCTAGAAAATCAATTACTAGTGATATAACACCAGTCTAAGGAGCTATTGTGCCCCTCACGATCGTTAGTTAGTGTTATAGTGCCAAGGGCTAGGGTTATGGTGCCATTTAAGGTGTTGCCATTTTGCCCTCATTTTCTCTAAATATCCATTCCTTGTACCTGAAACCAAAAACATGCTAGATAAATTCCTTTAAAGTGCAATATCATAAAAATGTGCATAAAATGAAAATTAAATATTTATTAAAACATGTAATTTTAAGGTGGATCAATTCCCCCAAACTTAAACGTTACTTGTCCTCAAGTAACACTATAACCTGTGGTAGTGGATTTACTTTTTAGATAACTAAAAAGTTATTTTAGAAAGTTTATAGTCAAACTTTGAAGAATTTTTAGTAAAGCAGATGATATCTAAGGTATCAAAACATTTAGTATTAAATTTAGGAATACTAATTTTCTATTTAATTGAGACAAAATTCAAATTTCCCCAAACTTTGGATTTTTTAGAAAAATATTAATTTGAGAATATAGGAAATCTATATTGAAGTAATTTTTACTAAATACCTTTAGAAATTAAGCAAAGAATTGATCTTATGTTTTCTTTCGTAGAAAGATTCAAGTGAAACCAATTTTCAATTAGCCCTATTCCTCAAGCTTCTCCTCCCTTTCTCATACTTTACTTTTTCCTTTCTTTTTTATTATTTTTTCTTTTCTTTTTCTTTCAGGAATTTTTAATTCCTATTCTCTTAAGTGAGAATTATTATATCTAGATAGACCTTTAATTATTTTAAATTTCACTATCTTTTTTCTAAAGCTAAAAACTTATTTTCTATCCTTAACTTAGCTCGTATTACATTTTGAAAAAGAATTTTCATAGAATTTAAATCCTTTAAAAAGTATTATTCTTAAAATCCTTAATTTTTCAAAAATTTAATTTTTCCTAAAATAGATAGTAAAATCATTTCTCTAATATTCTCTACTAATTATCTTAACTTTAGTTTCATCCTTTCACTAACTTTTCTTCTAAATTTTCTATATCATTCCGAAAAATCAAAAGTTTTAGAATCATAAAGATAACACCACATACCATAGGTTGTTTTAAAATAATGCCATTGAGGAAAATTAAAGCTCAATTTTCAAAAGTTTTTTCCCTCCCCAAAATTAAATTTTTAACAAGATAAAACATTCAGTAAAGAAATGTAGGTAGGAAGAAAATAACAAATCTAAATTATAAAATTGACCTTCTATATAGGGTTTTAACATGAAAATATGCAGTTACAATTTGAAATGGCAGGTGTATAGCAGTTAGTAAAGCTTCATTAAACATGATATATCAGAAACATTTGCTAAGTATATGACTACTCTAAACATAAGCATAAATTTAAAAATAGACAGTAGTGCAGTAAAAACAAACAATAAACAATCCACCAACACAAATAACAAATCATAACAACAAGTTCAGTACAATATTCTAATATAGACACATAATCCATTGAAATACAACTACAAAAGACACATAAGTAAACTACATCCAACAAAAATAAAGATATAACTACTCATCCTCCTCCTCATCCTCAACATCATCATCCTCATTCATATGGGTCTGGGGTTCATAATTCAAATATGGAGGACTAGATGAAATAGAACATCCTGATTTCTATGAAGAAAACTCACTAGAGGGGTATTGAAACTCATATCATAATCATGTTTGAGTTTCAAGTATCCCTGAACATGATCAATCTTATCATCAATATCAGTCACTTTACCTTGCAGATATGCAATATCATGCAACTGTGCCTAATAATCACCATGAAGTTCATCCAGAATGGCTGAAAGGTGAGCAGTAGTACCTGAGGTAGATGGTCTTGAAATGGAGGTAGAAGGAATATTTGAATTTCCACCTCTGGACCTCAATCTAGCATGCAACTCTTATACATGCACATTGGTCCTGCTAATGGGTTTAATAGGCTGTAATAGCTCTTCCCATCTCTCATATCCTGTTCCTGATTGCTGACAAAAAGTAAAAATCAAAGCAGGGTATCCTAAACCTCTAGTGGTTCCATCTTTAGAAGAAATGAGGATATTCTAATAAATCAGAGAGCCAATATTTATAGATTTCATTTGTTGACTGCAAAAGTTCAAGACTACTCTCTCCTTAATAACCTCACTAAGATGATTAGAAGGAAGAAGTCATATGGAAATGAAATAGTGTCATGTCTTGGAGGGTGCATGTAACATTGAGCAGGGAAGTTTACCTTGTGGTCATTCTATCTTTCCAAACTCCACTTTTGTCAGTCAAAAATGAAATAACCTCATTTAACCATGACTCAATAGGAAAAAATGAAAAGGAATCGTAGTTAGGTATATCCAACAACTGGTAAAGAGCATTGATCCGCGCTGTTGTAAACTCTACACATCTTTCTCAAACAAATATCTGGTCATCAGAGGCTTCTTGGAGGTTGGCAGAAAATTCCCGTACAACCGAGATAACAACTACAGCGGTGAATTAACAAAAGCTTTCCTAATGTCAGTCCATATTCAAACTTTTAATAGCTCCTCCGGGATTGAAGAAAGCCTGCCCTTGAATCAACTTTTTAGAAGTCAGTTGATCATTATATCTATACTGAGCTTTTATATTGATGAATTTCTTAGAATCGAAGAATTCGCTTCCTTTCCCTCTCTTCGTCTTAGGAGCCATGATATTTCTAAAAATTTACAATAATTCCACATAAATTCCAAATATAAGTTTTATGAACTCCTAAAATTCAAAATAAAAGCTAAGAAACTTCACACCATGGATTCTTCACTATTTTCATCCAAATTTTTGAATATTTGATATCTCCATAGTGTAGAATAAATTCATGATGAAAATTAAAAATTTCTAAGCCAAAGTAAAGGTATTTCCAAGAGAAGAGAAATCTAATGTTTTTAATCTACAAATTTGCCTCAAAATCAAATAAAGTGCCCTAGGGTGATGGCTCGGTGGGTTTCACGAAGAAGAGGATGAACTAGGCGTATAAATGGTGAAATAGGCTAATTTCAAGATTTTAGATCATGAAATTGGCAGTTCAGTCGAACCG
>NW_018220906.1:7320-8303 GCF_001263595.1 Phalaenopsis equestris
CTTGGGGAGAACTTTCATAGAAATTTCTATCCAAATATTTCCCTCCATTTAATACTGCTAAACTTAGAAATAACATAACATCATTCTATCATATTGATGGAGAGTCAATATATGAAGCTTGGGAGAGATTTAAAGATCTTCTTAGGAAATGTCCTCATCATTTGTTACCAGATTGGTTGATAATTCAAACTTTTTCTAATGGATTAGTGGGATCACTTAGATTGATTATAGATGCTGCGGCTGGAGATTCTTTAATCTCAAAACCTTTTGATAAGGCTTATTCATTAATAGAAGAGATGACTGCCAACAATTTTCTTTGGCCTTCTGAAAGGGTAAATCCTAAAAGAGTAGCTAGTATCCATGATTCTGATGCAATATCTATGTTAGCTTTGCAGATTGCTACAATATCAAAGAAATTAGATTATTATGGGATGAATTATTCTCCAACACCTCCTATGATTGAAGAGAATTCATTTGGGCAATTTGTGAATGTTCAACCTTCATATGAGACTTTAAATGCTATTAATAGACCCAACAACCCTTATTTGAACTATTATAACCCAGGTTGGAAGAATCATCCAAATGTTAATTGGAATAACAATTCTTCTATAAATCAACAATGGTCAAACAACCCAATGAACCCATTAGGAAATTCATCCAACCAAGGAAATGTTAACTATAGACCTTTGTATCCTCCAAGATTTAACAGTAACACTCAAATTAAGGAAAAGCAGTTGTTTATGGAAGAGCTGATATTAAACACGGGTCAACAATTGCAGAATCAAGAAAATCAATTACAAATTCAAGGAAATCAATTACAAAATCAAAGAACTGCTATTAAGAATATTGAAAATCACTTAGGGCATATCGCTATTGTGCTTAGTAACCAAAAATTGGGAACTTTTCCTACTACCGTGGAACCAAATCCTAAAGATCAAGGGAAATAATAGATAAAAACGATATAATTACGAAGTGGAAAAGAA
>NW_018220907.1:0-4346 GCF_001263595.1 Phalaenopsis equestris
AAACATTATATATAATATAGATTTTGATTTTTTTTTTTGTTTAGCATGAAATCAAAATTGAATGTAAAATTTTAATTAAAATTTGATATTTCGATTTATTTGGTTAAATAAACATTAAAATCAAAACAGTAATAAAAAAATTAAATATTTGATAGTTGGAGCCCGATTCCTTTCCGTCTACTCTCGCTCTCATGCGAAGCTAAGTCGCAAATCGACACTTCCAGCTCCCGCTCCAGATTCCCGCTCCCACCCTTCCGATCGCCAAAGGTCATGACCGCGACCTTACAGTTACACAAACTGCTACCTACGATTCGCGAAACGACGCCGTCCCTCGCCTCTTTTAAGTTGTGACAGAAGAGGAAGAAAATAAAGAGAGCACGGTTTTCCTTCAGATTAAGTCACGATTTTTTGTGTTCTTCTTCGGGGTTCTTTGGGATAGAGGAAGAAAAGTGCAAGCAGTGTATGCGTGCTTGACAGAAGAAAGAAGAAAGAAGAAAGAAGAAGAAGATGATTGTTCTCCCTTGACCTTTTTCTTGGTGGCTTGTGGCAGAAGAGAAATTGTGTTTATTTTTCTTGTAAGTTTATCTTCTTCGGTGCAACTCGATGTAGAGTTTCTTCAGTGTATCTCAGTGTAGAGAGAGAAGAGCGGAGAGAGAAGAAGAGATAGCAACGAAGCGAGAGATTCCTCTTGTAAGTCGAGATGATTGATTGGTGTAAATTCCTCAAGTAGTAAAATCCTCTGCAACTCCGTGGACTTAGGCAATTTGTTGAACCATGTAAATCTGTGTGTTCTGCTGTGTTATTATTTTCTGGTGTGAATTTTTCTCGTTCTATTTTCGCTTCATCGATCGTTCTTCTATTTGATTTATATATATATCACATCAGCTGATATATCTCACAACAATATTGATGTTTTAAAAATAAAAAATCAAACTGTAGTTTTGAAGCCAAATTCAATCAACCAACTTTATTAATTTATTTGTGATCATCCCTCACCTCCTTTGAGAGTAATAATAGTTTAAAACCTTTGTAAGTCTTGAAAAAATTTCTTTGTTTTGCATAAATCTCAATGCACGAAACAAATCTTGGGCATATTTTTGTGCTAGAAATACTCAAATTAAAATTAAAAATCATTCATAAGTTTGATTTCAATAAACCAATAGTCAACTGAATGTGTCGGCGAGTCGAACGCCATGCACCAAATTGTTCCAATTCGAGTCATATCAAGCTCAGATCTTAAATTGCTTTTGAAAATTTTGATTGGTTAATTAGAAGGCAAACAAATTTCAAATCGGATAAACTTACAGTCAAATCAAGCGTCTTAATGAAACGAATTCACCAAATTTATGATCACTCAATTCTAACATCGTTAATGCACTTAAATATCAATATAATATTATCAATTTCAGAGAATATCTCTGGGTCATCCAATGAAATGGTACAAATTCCTTTCTCATCTGAGTAAAGGTCTCTCACATACTTTGTATATGGAGCCCTACTGCCTTCATGAAGTGGGGGCTAAGACCGGAGCTTGGAGCTAGAACACAAGGATGAGCTGAAGTCCAACGTTCTACAATGAAGGCTCAATGAATGCCATCCGCTTTTGCATCCGCAGACCACTACTAACCACCGCTCGTTGGTCGTCATTGACCACTATTAGCCGACCCGTGCTCATTGCAACGAAACCCTTTGCAAAATCATGATATACATTGTCAAATCCTGACGAACGTCGTGGAGTAACAAAACACCCAACACATCAGTGCATCATCTTGAATGTTGTGCAATACCATATTCCGAAGACGGTGTACCAAAACACTCATTTATTTTTTTCAATTTCTCTTCTCTAATATCATCATCTAAATTGTGCCGACTCAACTATAATCATGAATCCAACAAACAACATAAGAGAACATGAGAGCAAAATATTTCAATAATATAAAGAGTTTTAAGTATTTAGATCTAACTAGAATATTACTTGTTCTTTAAATATAATTGATGTGATATTAAAAATTTAAGTGCTATAAATATAAAAATTAAAATTTAATTATTCAATAAGTAAATACACACCTACTTAATTTAAGTAAAATTATCTATTTTCATGAAGCAATAAAGTCAAATAAAACTTTCTATAAATTTATCAAAATATTTGAAAAGTCATAAAATAGAATTAGCAAAATCTATGATGCTATTGACCGAACAAACTAAACAACATTAAACCGAAAGGAAATTCCACCCCTCCCTCCTTGAAACGGCAAAGGATTGCGACATTTGGACCGCGTTGGACCGACCGAACCTTCCTCCCAGACCGCCGGTTCAACACTTCAACTAACTTCCCGGGCCCACAACGAACCGGTCTAACTTTCCTAACCCATCACGCTAAACTCCGCTCGATTAGGCTGCCAACACATAACGGTATATAATGCAAATTAACGAAAATA
Organism: Phalaenopsis equestris; assembly: GCF_001263595.1. NCBI lineage: Eukaryota > Viridiplantae > Streptophyta > Magnoliopsida > Asparagales > Orchidaceae > Phalaenopsis > Phalaenopsis equestris. Next base: position 2,439 of record NW_018220907.1, read on the forward strand.
CCCTCCATCTCTTATCCTTTCACAAACAAGGACCGCCATTTTCGTCAAATGCCGATGTGTAATTTTCAACTTTTACAATGGATGAAAGAGGTTGTAAAATTGTAAATAGATATTTTTGGTTGGTTTCTATATAATTGTTCCTTTTCTTTTCTCTGCAGGCGTCGCGGGGAAGCAACAACTTCGCTTTCCTCACCCTTGACGCCATTGCTCAGCTTCTCCTCTTCAGACTCTACGGAGTTTATATATAAAGAGAGAAATACGGGAATCATTTGCTGTAATTTACAGAATCATCAGAGTATTTCTTGAATCACTACATTCCCTTCTTCTTTTTCTTCATCATCATCTTCTTCTTCTTCTGCAAAGGCGGATAAAAAACCCTAAAGGATTTCAAGAAATCTTGAAGGTATATACTATTTATCAAGCTTCGTACTTATTTGTTAATACAATTGAGTTTAATGCTGTTTTCCCTCTGTTTTCTTGCCGGCAGATTTGGGAATTGCTGAGATTTGATCGATGTTAGGCGAGTTTGTAACCAGAGTTCTAGTGTGAGCTCTTCGATCTCTTAGATCTAGTTATTTGAGGAAACCATAGTTTATTTTATCTAATTTTGTGAAATCGGATTGAGAAGAGTGGTTGCCGATTGAAAAATATTTGGATTATGTTCTTGCAGATTGGTGCTTGGATATGCATACCCTGGATTTGAATGCTTCAAGCTTATGGAGAGCAGCAGGATTGATGTAGAGCAGCTCTTGTTTTGGTGCCAATACTGGTAATTCATCTTCTCACCTTGATTTGACTTTTACGAATCTTTTCCCACTTCTTCTGGATTCCACTGTGTCGAGAAACAGGAATTAGGGAATCAGGACTAGCTACAGATAATGATTCGATCTATTTTTCAAACAGTAACGAATTGATCAAATGATGGGAGTAGATTTGATTCACTGCTGTCTTATTTAACAGAAACATTGTCATGAAATCAATAATGATTATATATATTTCTTATTTTTATTTTTTATAGTTTGATGTTCACGTAATAATATTTAACAAACATATTCGGTCGAAATAACTGGATTAGAATTTGGTAGAAAATACATATGAAGCTTGAATTTACTTTGAGATGAGTGTGATCAATGGATAATTAATGTTGCACTCATTTCAAAACAGATCTAATGATCATATTACCCATCATAAACACTCATTGGTCAGTATATTCTGATGCAAATTTTTTTTAGCAATTGGTTCATGAAATGGTATCATTTTTTGGAAAAATATTCGGTCCGGATAATCTCACTTCCGGATGCCAATCTCAGGCAGCCACGTTGTCATACACATCATCGACGGGAGATGTGGAGGCCGGTGCTTAGCTGCCAGGACTTGCGAACGTTTGAACGGAATAGTTTTTTCTATTTTTTGGAGGAAATATTACATTTGTTATATATTTGTACGGATGACATGTCAAATTCACAAAGGGATTCGTCTTCTGCACACACATATATATAGCATATGTAATATTTTCTTCATTTTTTGTATTATGACAAAGAATGCACTAATACAACCAAGCCAACGAGCCTTACATAATGTAGTAGCAACGTAAACTTTGCCACATCAAATGATCAACCATGACCTAATAAGCATGTGATTTAACCTTTCAAACAAGAAAGGAAGATTTATATGCATACCAGTCAATTCTTTTGTATTTGTATATTTAACACTTAAAATTTTAATTTTTACATAAATGTCATCTTATCTCCGCATGAAAAAATTGTATTTAACTTTTAAAAGTTTAAATAGCGATATTTTTGATGCCATATAAAAGATTTAGCTGACATAAATATAAAATGTAAATTTTAGGCACAAGTTACGTAAATACATGAGAATTGAGTGGTGTGCATATAAATGCTTAAGTTT